>NC_051158.1:70417455-70717455 GCF_013339745.2 Dermacentor silvarum
GCACCACCGTATAAATTGATAGAGGAGTAGAGGAAGCATCCAGCAGCAACGTTTTAACTGGCGACGACCGATACATTCACTGCTACAACCCCAGCAATTCCGGACATTCGCCTTAGTTCACAGCTTTAACCACGTGGCGTACGGACCTTTAAGATTCGAAATTCGCGCGATGACGCACGAAGTGTACTGGACGATAACAGAATACACGTTTAACAATAAGAAAAAAAAAAGGGACACGCCAACAGCTTCACCGTCCAGCAGGACGAGCGCGAATCAGGGAATGGCTGTTCTGATAAACGCCGAGCGTATAAGACGAGCGGCAGCTAGTCTACTGTGAATCAGCAGTTTTGCTGCTATTGATAGTCGTGTAGAGGCTCAGCCCCGCTTCGAGAAAGCGGGTGCAGAATCTTGAAAGAGCGGCCCTCCACCCCCCCCCCCTTCCGTCCATCTTTTCGTCGTCCAACTTTTTGTCCGATCGAATCAGAAAAGCAAAAAAAATGCCCTTTTATCGCTTCATTCTCGAAAGATGATTCTAAAATAATAATGTAAGTTGCTAAATGGTCGCGATGGGCGCATGTTTCAGGATATGCAGTCGCATGGTTGACAACCCTTAATCTCGGTGGCCTCAGTTTACGAGTCCATTGCTCATTTGCGTGCAGGTGCCTGATCGAGTTATGTTCACTGCCACGGAATTTCTGTTTTTCGAAGGGGAAAGCCTTAGGTGCATGGCTATATTTTTCGGTGCCATTGGCAGTGACCTTGGCGAAACCGCGCCATAACGAAAATGGCCGACACCGCAAAGAGTAATATCACGTCAACAAATGCTCGGATTGACGTCAGTTTTCTCAGGGAGGTTCCTGTGAACAAAATAAATTAGTGGCTTTGTAAAAAAAAAATTTGCTACTTTCAGCCGAACACCTTTTCTAAGCTCTTGGTAAGCGACGGGTGTAAATGCAGAAAATCATCTGTAAATGGGTCAGTGTTCAAAGACCTGCTTCACTGCACAGTGGCATAGCCATAAATTTTGTTCGGAGAGGGGGGCTCACGTTGCAGCGCGGCCTCCTTTATAGAATTGGTCGAGAGATCAATACATCAATAGTAACTGCATTGCCATTGCCAATGTCATTGTTATTAGAGGCTGCCAACAAAATACTGAGTGCTATCCACTGTCAAGTAAAAAATGTATTTTTTCATAAAAGAATATATTCGTACGTCCCAAAAATTGTGGCAGGAATAACTGATATCAATGCTTCCGCGTTTTTTTTGTCTATTTAATAGTAAAGAAAATATCACACGAACTTTAGAACATCAGAACATCATAGAATATCAGTTCCAAACCAGCAAATCAGTGCATACAGCTGGTGCGAAAAACGTAAAGACTATGAAAAGAACAAGTGAGCACAAATATTTTGATAAATCTTTGTCATTAAAGAACCTTGTTTACTTTTTGTGCAGTCGCGAGCAGAAGTTTGGTGACCATGAAATCAGCAAAAAATAAATATATTCAAGCGCAGCTGCACGGCCCCGAATAAGCTTAATACGTTGTATTGGTCCATCACGCGCACGTAGGCTTGCGCTCTTGATTTCAGCCGGAATGGCCAGGCTGCGAAGGAAAAAAAAATAAAATCGTGGCAGCAGAGAGGCTCGGCCTTTCTGTACCGACGTGGGAGCGGCCCGCTACGTGCTGCCGCGCGTTCCGAGGGACCGTAATAAAGCTTTATCATACCATCATTCCATACCTTTGGTCCACAAACTTTTTCTCGTGACTGTACATATGCAACGGCCAGGGTAAAACCTCAATGGCGCTGTCCTTCGTTGCAATAGATTGCGAATGAGCAGTTATTACCGGTAGTGTATTGTAATTACAACGATAATATAGTCGCAACAGTGAGTACATATAAGAAGCAGGAGTTCTGCAAGATGTACATTAGAAATGCGAAAATAGAATGGAATATACAAGTGCGAAGATACAAGTTGATAAAGGGCACAAAAGTGTCACTGGTAACAAAATGCACTGTTTGTATACACAAAGCCTCGCAACACGATGTTTAAATATATGTATAAAGTATCCATTAAATCCAAGTATTTAAGCAAACGTCACTGTATGTAATGCGTCAAACAAGACAAATAGACATGTTGCGCAGTCACACATAGTAGTAGCTTTACGCATGGAAAAACAGACGATCCAGGCAAGTACAAAACTATGATCGCAGAAATCGTGATATGTTCCAGAAGGACCACCTGTTGGGCTAGTTGGTCTAACCTAGTTTCTTTCAGTTTGGCAGAACAGTTTGGTTCTCCTAGAAGCTGACAAGGAAGGTGGATTTGTGATGCCGAAAGGCATGTTCAATGTAAAAGCCCAAGCGGCAGTGGACAAGAACTTCGTGGGTTTAAAAAAGTGCAGTGAGGGTTAAGAGTAAGTTCATCAAATTTTGTAAGGACTTGGAATTGAATGATCTTGCTAGTGCTATTAGAAATAGTAAGAGAAACAGTCTGAGGTTTTCTTTTCTGCAAAACACATAAGGTAGATGTCCCTTTCAGAACCATTGTGAGCGAAGGGGGGGGGGGGGGGCTTGGCAAAACAATGTTAGTCAGTTTTTACTGAAGAGTCTTAAGTGACTCACGGTTGTTGATCCTTTCCGCGTGAGGAAATCTGAAGAAGTCACTGTATATGTGAAACACAACGAGAGTAAAGATTATGGCTTGTCTGTCGACCTTGAGGACTTGTTTATTCAGTACCTCAAGATAAGCTTTTAGTTGCTGTTAGGAAGTACATTGAACAGAGTGGCGATTGCGATTTCCGAAACTCCGCTTGTTTGTCGGTTCATAATTAAATCTTTTAGAATTTTATCTTAGTGTAACATTGATTGTTTTTAACGAGCAGCCTTTTCTGCAACGTAGAGGAGTGTGTATTAGGTCTTGCGTGGCTCCGATTCTATGCGACATATTTTTAGCTGATATTGACAGTGCGCTTGATTTGGCTTTTAATGGGGGGAAGGTATTCAAAGTGTTTCGGTACGTCGATGACTTTTTTTTAATTCTTTTAAAGAAAGAGGACGGTTTCACTGCCCCTGGGAGTATTTTTGATGTTTTTATTCAAGCTGGGCAGGGTTTGAGTTTCACTCATGAATTGCTTGGAACTGAGGAGTTACTGTTCCTGGATCTCAGGCTAAAAGTTAGTGTAGGCCATGTTTGCTGAGAGTACCTCCCACGGATTAAGAAGTGTCCCCTGCCTTTTGAATCTGTGCACTCTAAAATAGTAAAAAGGGGCATCGCATTACAATGTCTGGATGCTGCGCTCCGTAAGTCATGCCCGCATTCAATGCAGCATAGCTTTGACAATCAGATTGGTGGCCTATTAGCAGCGGGATTTCCCGGAGTTGCTTGTTGTTGCGGTGGCCGAGTCTAGATCCTGCAGAGGGTAAAGAACAGAGCTGGAGCGGAAAGAGCTGAGACCCAGCGATGGATGGCGAGACCCGTAGCCATGCCTTATATACATCAGGTCTCGCCCAACCTGAAGAAGGTTGCGAACAGGCATCGTATTCCTGTGGTCTTCACGGCTCCTAATAAGCTTATAAGCTAATTAGCGTATAACTCATTATCTAATTATTCTGAAATCCGTCAGCTTCAATGCTTGCATAAAAAATAATCAACTATTAGGCCCGAAACGCATGCACACTTGCTTTTTCGGTTGTATTCGTGTCGACCGGAGAAAACAAATACTCTTGACGTTGGTCTTGGAACGCGGCACGTCGAACGATTGTCTAACATGGTAGTGTCTCCAGCAAAGTGATCATCTGCAGCAATACGCAGGACAATGAAGTTAACTGACCGCTAGTTGTCCCATCAGGAAGCGGACACGAATGTGTACACTGAGTTTTAGGTCATTTGAAGAAACACGTGGCGTGGGACGCGCCTCCGAAGTTCGAGTCCCCAAACGAGAACGCCGTGTCGCAAAGGGTTATAAAAAGAGTCATCGCACCCGATTATTTCTTATTTTTCTAAATGTAACCACTATAGCAGCGCGGTGGTTCGGGCTTTGCGCAGCAAAACCTGGGCGCAGGCGATCAAATCCCGGCCGCTACTGTCACTTAGCGATGGGGGAGGAACGGAAAAATTCTGCCTACTGACTAAGCATCTGTGTCCCATGGCTGCCTCACCGCTCACTCACGCACTCACGAAAAAAAAAACAGCGTGGCTACGCGAAAATAGAACTGATAACAGCCGAAGAATACGCTGTCTGATTACTTGTACTGATATTCTGCTCTCAAAAATATAAGCAAGTAGCCCTGGCTAACAAAGAGCGCGTCACGTTGAAAGAGATAGGTAGAAAATATTTGCGCACAGTGCGAAATAGACAGGCCATAGATTTAAGGAGGGATGCGTCTTCAACGTAGCGCTGCTGTCGATCGCTGGTGACGTAGCGGAAGTGTCGCGAAGAGGCTCTTGGCCACGCGCTCGCGTGGTCCGCAAACTTTGTGGTTGACTGTACCTAGGTGAAATGAACGCCCGAGAAAGATGGACTTGTAGTGGCTTTCTTTGGAAGCGCTGATAACGTTGCAGTTTAAACCACAATAGAACTTCGTACACAGTATTTTTACCAACAGTTTAAGAGAAGGCTACTCAGTCGTGATATTATTAAAGTTATAACTTTTTAGCAGAGACACTCTCACATGACTTCAACACATATACAATAAAGGGCTCTGTAATTTCCACCGTGACTTAACCTAGGTACGTTGGCGTACTTCATGTAATAATCCCAGTCAGCCTACTCACATATACCGCATTACTAATCACATCTACCATGACCTCGGCTACATCCCAAGAAGCAATTGTCTACCTCTTCTCATTGCTAAAGATTCGGTAGGCGTATGACAGGCCAAAATTCGAATATGAATGCCCTAAGCCCTGTATTGAATTAGCATGGAACCTTCAGTCATATAGAACTTATGCGTTACACTCGAGTCTGTCCAGAAACGGGCAGTAACATTAATTTACTCTGATTATTCATTTATCATCAGTGTTAATAAACAAAAAGCATGCTAAGCTTCTATCGCTAGGTTTGCGTCGTGAAGTCACCTGACCTTGCACAAGTTCTACAATTCTACGCTCTAATATTCCATCATCAAGAGCTCGGCGCTTGTCATCACGTATAAGCTAAAAAGCAGCCTGGCCTTCAGAACGTATAGTCAGCGCCCAAAGCTTTCGCACGCCTGAAGCTGAAAAAATATTATATTTCTACGCCTGAGGCACGCATCGTGGCATTCGGATTTACAGCGTATCCTGGTCTAGAGTAAACAAAAGTTTTGCATACTTTTACTGGCTGTGGGCGTAGCTGCGTTGAAAATGAACTTATTCGCAGAATCTCGGCCGTGTAAACTTTGACGGTGACTGTGCCATTGAAAACCTGTATTTTCTTTATTCTGCACACATTTTTTAATGAATGGCCTTCCAGCCAACGTCATGCAATGCTTACACCTGGTTAATTTTCAGGACAGCCATCTCAGACATGTTGTATTAAATATAAGAACTGAACTGCTATGTAGTACGTCATTATTATCACCAATGAGGTGTAATAAATTTGTAAACAAATAAAGGATAATAACATTGCCAATGAAATTTTACTCATATCTCAGGACTACTTCAAAATTTCGCCTGTTCGTCTTGTGTACCTCAATATGCTTTCTAGGAAACTGAAAGGGTGAAAATCAAGTGTGAAATCGACATGTCCTGTGGCACCATGGCAGAAAAGGAAAGGTTTGGCTTAGTAGGACCACGTGAAAGGTTCAGCTGCCATTGTGCTACTCACACACAAGGAACGACACTTTTGTATTTTATTTATAGGCAGTAGACAAAATGATAAATGATGCTCAGTGCACGCTGGCGTGATCATGACAAAACGACCGTACCGGTATGAGTCATAAACAATTATAATAAAGGAACATTTCTGCAAACCGTCACGGTCCTTTCTCATGTTTCTTCAATTATTCAAACATGTTAAATTTAGGGTAGGAGAATATTTGCACATAATTACTAAAGAATTGCACCAGTAATCATATCATGGTGCTGTGACCTGATTCAGCAATAGAGTTAGTCAAGAACAGAACAGCAGAATGCTATATGGCAACTTCGGTATTTGTAGCTGAAAACAGTGTCTTCTTGCACAACTTTGTGGGCATAATTCGAAAAGGGTGTGGTCTGTGATTGTAATCGTTCTCTATTTTTACACGATAGGCTACATTAACACGTATCAGAGTCTTTTCGCATAATTTCCAATACTCCTCTGCGTAAGTTGTGGTAAAAGGGTAAAAGAATATGAAGACTTTTAGTATTTCTAGAATTTTGTGAAGGTATATGGGAATGGTTCAAATGATAGGACACGTGCGCTGCATATTGAGGGTAGAATGTTTATGTTTCGAGGTACTGGTTTGTACTAAGCAAACATGCTTGTGCAATAATTCGAATATCCTTCATTTGCACTGAAGGTCAGGTATACGCAAAAATTCTGCTTTGATATATTGCAAATACACTCAGTCAAATAGCTTCAACTGTATTCCTTTGTAAAAATACTACGTCTGGGGCTGCAGCCAACTTTTCTACTTCTGTGTCTTTTAATTGCACACACTGGGCGCTATTTATTTTTGTGGCACGTTCCAAGCCGCAAAAGAGTTGCACAAAACACGCCTTTCCCAAGACGTAGCTGAAAAGGCAAAATATTTCTTAGTAATGTCTTCATAAATATTCACCTTAGAAAGAAATGTACTTTCAAACATGTTACCTCCGTTTAGTTTCCAAAATACAATATACCTAAAGTGCAAAAGATGTTTGAAAACACATCGCATGTTCTCGAAACCAGCCAGATATTTTTTTAGGAAGACTTTGGTACAGTAGAAAGAATCTAAACAACAACCGTAACCAAATGTCCTGCATTTCGGAATATGCCATTGGGTGGAAAACTGCCAAACTAAGCAGCGACAAAGTGATAAGAAGAAGCGCGGCACAGCTGGCTTCAAACCTGCGAACTCACGATCCTGGTTATCAGTGAGCTTGATCTGTGGTCGCTCAACACGCTCAGCTACCGCTTCGAAGCGCTGCTGTTGGCGAAAACTAGGTTCATATATGTACCACAATAAATTCCGCGACCTTGTTATGAAAACTGCGATTTTGGAACGACTTCTTTGCCATTTCAAGAGCTGCTGCTGCAACTAGCTGAAAGCTGATTCATTGAAGTTGATAAATCCCCAGGAATACGTCAGTCAATGCAATAGGTTCATTGCAAATTGCTTTTTACTGGCCAAAAAGCCTCCAAAATTTTGGCTTTTCAATAGACTCCCGTAATTGAAACTTCGCCCGCAATTTGGAACGAGTTTTCTGCCGTATGTAATGGTACCACTTGCATGTTATTTCGGGCTAAGCGCCAAGAGCCTATTTCCATGCGAATATTTTAAAACATGGCTTCTATGATTAGTTATTTGAAAAAAAAAAAAACGACGCTCTCCCGTAGAAAACGCGTATGTTTTCAGAGGCGGCCGCTAGAGGCGCTGTTCGGCGATGTCCCAAATTCCTGGTAATGTATAACAATTTTACACGCCTTTAATTTCAAAATATTTTTCTTTTAGGCTCATGGTAACTACTGTATGCTACATACTAACCTGCGATACATTAGTGGTGCAGGTGGGGGTATACTTCACCCCTTCTCACATTCTGTATGCTACATACTGGGGCCGGATTCACAAAAACGTTATCACGCTAAAACTGTTCGCAGAAGCAGGTGTCAGCCAATCGTGGTGCAGCACTTACGATCGAAAAGCTTTGTGAATTCGGCCCCTGGTGCTTTGTTACTTTCTTTTAGATCTTGTTTGCTTTGGGTATCACTTCTTATAATATTACCTTGAAAAAAGTTTTAATGCGTGTATACATGCTCCCCGCTATAATCCTCCTCGAGCGAATATGAGACTGTGTGATAAATGAATGAAAGGCTGCTCCAGTGACTGAATCGTCCTGGTTCTGTTTTCAAGAAGGCTTAAATGTGCGTGCGATGAGGCGAAATTTAGTCGCGGTGTTACGCAGGCTAATAACCAAAGTGGGCCATGAAGCAATAAAACATATACGTACCGCCGCAAATATACACAGGCTTCAAGCGTTGAGTTGTACGAACAATGCTGAAAATGTGTTGCTATAATAAAGTTTTACCGCATGGCCTGCATATTGGTTCTTGGTTCACTAAAGTCATGTTATTCTATTGATGGTCTAGTCGTATGCACGCCGTCATATGCAACAGTTGTCGCCTTGCGTCACCCTTGAATCACCTGTTAACAATAAGATTGTCGAACTTAGTGTGTCCTAGTGGTTTTTCCCACATTCCTTTGGTGCGAGATATCATTTTGTAGTTGGATTCATGATCTGTCTCGTTAGCGAATTTATTGTAAGGGTAAGACCGTGCCGCATGCAGTTGGGCCTTTTCTCTGTGCTCTATTATGTCTGACTAGCGGCATTTTCAAGCTTAGTACATTAAATAAAATAAGCAAAACAATGCAGCACTTACACCATAGAACATTCATTTGAACAGCACAAATTTTTCATGTGCCAAGAAAATGACAACGTAAGGGTGTGTAAATGGTGTCATGCAACCCAAAAAGCGTTTAGCATTTAACGAGAGTGCAGCAATCAGCTGCTCAATATGGTATTTGACCATTTTTTTCCCCGAATCTCTACACAACGCCGCCACACACGTCGCACTGCGGGAGAAGACGAATACTGTCGAAAATGTTTACTTCCTATTGAGAATGCTTATTGTAACCAGAAAAAAAATTCTGCCGACTTTTTTCTAGGGCAGCATGGGCTTGAAAGAAAGCAAGTGCTAAGATCCAAAGACAAAGAGTTGATAGACTGTCACTATCCGCTTTCAAAAGCACAAAGCCAATTTGTCTTGTTTGTGGTAAGGTTATGACTGTTATTTGACCGACTAGGGGGGTGGGACGGTTTTCTGGCGAGAAAACAAAAGTAGTAGCCCTGGCATTGTCCGATAAATGACCATACTCTGACAGTCCACGTCTCGGCCGCACGGGAGTGAAGCCACGTGTGCAACTTTCAATAAAAAACGACTACAGCTCAAAAGCTTGTAATACTCGCCTTCGCGCACTACCGTTAAATGTCGCACGTTTAATAAAAGGAAAAGAAAGATGAAGTAGCACTGTGCTTTTTGATCACCTCGGAAGGGGACTACTTCCAAGAACGCCGAACGCAGATGACTCTACCTACTGCAAAAATGTTTAGGTGTTTCCGTCGAACGAGACAGTGACCTTATGTTAATGTATTGAGACGCTGCCAGAAACAAACAGGAAGAAAACAACAAGAGACGGAAACAGCGCACACTACCTAATACCACCATTTTTGGGCACTTGTACTTAGGATTCACTTTTAAAGCAACGGCTTGCGCGAGAGAATATATCCATTTTTCCTACAAGGAATCGACCCACCACCCGAAATTCTCTTTCTGCGTGCTGATATGCGCCATCCAATAGAAAACCGGATTTACAACATGTCTATGCCACCGTATCCGCAGTGGCAGACACCAAGCTTCTTTTTGTAAACGACACGCTGTGCCCCATTTGCTCGAAAAAAATTATCGGCACTCAGTCGCAAGAAGACAGAACTGCGCCTGTATTCGAAACTTGTATGTGTATTGCGCCTGGCTTGAGCGTAATAAGTAATAATAATGTTAACTACAATAATATTAACAATAAGGTCAATTTCGCCCGACAGGCGAATCACTGATTGCGACTGAAATTTATTAGACAGCTGTGCAAACTAAGGTTAGTCGTTTTATCAGCTGCATAAACGGCTGTAAACATTCGCTTACTAACTAAATTAACCTGCACGTTGTCACGCACGCACAATCACAAACGAGCACATCTCTCTCGATAAGCGCGGACACTCGCTGTCAAAACGCTGGCGTGGGGGAGACTGGCAGCAACAGCGAGCGAATTGTCCATCGTGCTACTTCTAGCTTCAACGCTAATTGCGCCGAGAATACACCGCACACGAAGGCATCAGGGGCACATTAACGAAAGGCTATTCCAAACTGCTTCTATTCTATTTTTGCAATCAGGCCTCCATGATTGCCCAACTTCACTTGTCTTTCACGCAACGTAAAAGAAAAATATTAGCGTAGCTTGCACGGGAGGCTCAATGCTACAGAGAAAGCGTAGCTGATGGGCACCTAGCTTGGCATGGCTTTTGGACTAGGCTAAGCACTACCGAGTCATTCCCAGCATTTTCAGGATTTATTGATCATTTATCGATTAGCTGCTGGTTGACTATCGATTGTCTATCGATGAGAGACTAAGCTTAAGTAGTCCCAACCATGCTTAGCTAGACTTAACCAGGCTCAGCTTCGCCAGTTCACAGAGGTATGTGTCATTGCGCTTGGACCCTTTCTGCACTACCGCCAGGATCGGCCCACAATTTCTGTCCGCAGGTTACGGACTAACGCTCGGCTTAAACAGCTCCGCTGTTAAAAAACCGCGAGAGCTACTCACTCTTATATGACGTGTGCACACTAATTATGCACGTGAGACCGAACAACAGAAAAATATTATTTTTCGATTCTATGCCTTTTTACCATCAGCCATCCGCAATTGGTGAAAAGTTTTCGGGCGGCGTCCACTTCGCCTGTCTGTCACCTGACGTCCAAAAACCGTGAAAAATCACTGCGTCAAGGTGGCTTGTACGCATTAAAGATGCATTATTACGCCGATCAAAACGTAAATTTCTTTTTAATAGCCGGACACTGCCCCGTTCCGACATCAATAGAAGGTGGGTACCCGCCGATCGCTCTGGCACTGGCTAGTCGGAGCTGCCGTGGAGAATGGATTTATTTGGCTATATTAAAATTTTGCGTGACATTATATGGTTGTCGAGTCCTTTCAGCACGAAAACGACATCGCTATGTCAAATTTTCTTCACTGAAGATTCGTTTTAGCTGCATTGTTACGTTGCCGTTGCACGCCCACGTGATTTTATAGCAGACACCGAAAGCTAAGTAAGAAGAAGAAGGGCAAACGCAGACGCCGGCAACACCCTGCTCATCAGGTTATCTACTTTCACTGCGCTAGCCCGGCCCCACGTTACCCCCTCCACTTCTGCGTGCTCATCGCCCTTGGTCAGCCAATCAGGTAAGAAATATATGTTAAGTTAGGCAATGCTATTCCTTTTGAAAGCAAACAACATGCAGTGACCTCCTATAAAATAGGAGAGCGTTTCAATAGCCTTCTCAAACAACGCTGCGAGTCACCGCCCGATGCTTGCGTTGGCGGTTACGTAAATTGGACATCAGGTGATTCGAAGGAAAACAGATTGGAATAGTTTTACGTTATAGGGTCCCAGCCATCGGCCCGCCTAGACTTTGTAGCCAGCGCAGATCGCTTTCTAGATCGGGGCCGCGCGGCCGCGCTCAGCCGCGCCATACGTAGCCGCCACGGGAGTAAAACGTCCCCCACTTTCCCTGCGGCCTTGTGCGCGATGGAAGACGGAGCGCTTTTTCCCCGCCTTCCTCCCTTGCGCACGCGAGAATGAGCAACCATTCTTTGCTCACCCTCTCACGCTTTCACTTTACCCATACTATACGGCGCGCAGCCACGATGTTATCGCACTTGGACATTATACGAAACATCACGTCGTCGACGACGGCGGAAATGTGCCTGGAGTGTCCCTATATTTGCAATCGCAATAAAATTATGTGGATCCGACTCAGTGTGGTAAGCAGAGTAAGCGAAGCTTTCTCTGCTGTTTGCTTTGACTGACGATAGTACGCGGTGATCTTACAGTGAATGTTTAATTTCTTCAGCATTTAGTGCAACGCAAGAGTGGTGAGTTGATGTTCTGCGTGCACCTGTTTGTCCGTGTAATACACACAATACACAGTGAGACGTGCTTGCTTGAGGCATTGTTGTGCGCCGTTTTTCATAACCTTCGAGATTGAGCCACCAGGCTTCTAAGATGAATCTGGCATGCTTCCACTCGCACCGGCAACATACGGCATCCGGCCGCGATGTTATCGCAGTCGGACTTCACACGGAACATCGCGGCGACAGCGAAGGCGACGCGGATGACGTCGGCGTAAATGCGCCTGGAGTGTACATATAACTGCTTTCACAATAATAAAAAAAAGTTGTGTACGGGAAATACCGCTGCCATAAACTAGAAGCTTGCTTCCCCACAGTACGACTGAGTTTGTGGAGAAACAAACGCATTGTATGTTTTCTTCGTATTTCCAAGCGATTTGGTGCGACTGCATTTAAAAGCCCGGAATCAGGTTAGTCATGTCCGAACGATCGTCAGACCAGTGTTTTGTTGCGCTACGAGGACATTGTGAAAGTCACCTTACGAGAGGAAATATTCGTGACAAAGCGGGGCTCCGAGAAGTATTCTCAAGAGATTACCAATTTGCTCAGCTAAGCAATCGTGTGGCTCACAGCAGGCCCTACAACAATTGACCCGGTGTAGTTCAGTGGTTGCGGCTCCACTTTCTCAAACCTTCACAACCTTACCTTCGCGCATAACGTGCGAGATTTGTGTACACTGAACACGCACACATGATTTTAGCTATACTTCCAAACTGATAAAAGAAATCACGCAGAAACTCCTCTGGGAGTTGCCTAAGTATGCACAAGCATTGTGCCGCTTGCTAATCCCCACGCTGCCCGGTGTCATCATCAATGTTATGAAACTTGATTCGACCAGCATAAACCCTTATAAACCCTCATCGGTCGTTATCAACCTTATCGAACACGATCCGACCCTTACGAAATATTATCGGTCCTTATCAACCTAGATGTCCAGCTAAGCTGTTACAAAACCACCACTACAATTGCTGAGTGAGCATGCAATGTTTATTCATGGTTCGGATGCTTGTTTTGCACTTGTTCTTTATTGAAACGTGTGCTGTTCTGTGTATTGTATGGGTGATCTGAATGAATCTATGCGCTGTTCGCTTCACTTCGCTGAGCGCTTGTAGCCTCTGCCTTACGTGGTTATGAGCCATTGCATTCGTCTTACGTGACGGACGGACAAATTTCTCATTTGGTAGGCATAGAAATGCTTATTCATTTAAAACTAAAACGGGATGGTTTATTAAACGAGACGAAGCTGCTGATTTTCGCTGTAACACGGGGACTATCTTTTCCTCTTTATTTCGTTCCGTCACGCGCACTATAGATCATGAGTTTTTCCTTTCAATTTGTTTTTACACTGATAATATTCAAACCTTCGCATTGTCAGCACATTGAACTAAACACACGTAACACACGTAACAAGTAAACACCTAACAAGTAACACGTAAACACACGTAACAAGTGCTCTATTTGGCGATGTCCTTTTGTGTCAAAAATTTGCCTAATACTAAATCTGTCTAAGCACCTTATCTTTCTAAATACCAAATGAAACACTTTACCATGCACCGAAACTTGAGAAAAAGGGGGGCGCGCAACCAGGCTTCGCGCTTCGATGGCACTTCATAAAGCCATTTGGCCCGCTCCTTCTTGCAGAATCTAATACCATCATCTTTCCTTATACGTCATGGAGCAAATATGCATCACAGCTGCACATTCGTGTCCATTTTTGACATGGTCCGCAAGCTCTTTCCCATCAATTCAACGGCGGACGAATCTTTTGCCCCTGTAGAGATGCTTTGCCGCATAGTAGCCAAACAAAAGCGCCCCAGGAAAAAACTTCAGGCAGCGGATTAAAACCAAACTGGACCTACATATATAGAGAGACCTAAAGTATGTGCCACTAGAGTGCAATTAGCGGATGAGTTTTTACTGTGCTGCAAACTACATTTTAAAAATCACCCCATGCATTTTCACTGAGTCTACAAAAGTGCCCCAGGAAAAAAATCCAGCCAGTGGAATTAGACTACACTCGACATATACCGCGAGAACGTTGTCGGGATTTAGTGCCTAAAGTGCAAATCGCGAAAAACGAGCCATTGCTCAGTAATCGATTTTTAAAAAATGCTTCCCATAGAGTTACGCCAACCGCATCGCCCCAGGGTCGGCTTCGCCGCAGTAGTCGATGTCCCAGATTGCTGGACTTGAAAATACAAAAATCCTTCAAGCGTTGAGTGAGCGCTTTGACATCTGTACGCATGTCCTTGGGAATCAATGACTTCTCTCACATTAGACTGTTTCCTGTTATTGTGTCTTTTTCCGGTAGCCAATTGAACAAATTGTAGTTAACCTCCCTGCCTTTACTGACCCCCCCCCCCTCCCTCCTCCTCGCTAGCTAGGATTTAATGGCGTAATTACTGCAGCGCCAAGCACTGAAGTGCGGAAAGAAAGCTCAAAAGGACGAAGGAATAGCAAGGACAAACGCAGCACGATCGTTTTTGTCCTTCTCTTGCTACCCTTTCAGCCTTTTTACCTGTTTTTCCGAACCTCAGTGCTTGGCGCTGCAGTAATTACGCTATGAACTTAAACCAATTAACTCGCCCACATTGCCATTATTAAGATATAATGGGTATCATCACACTCCCGGGCATATGCGCGCAGCCACCTTGAACACTTAAAGGCCTCAATTTCGCGTTTAAAACATGTGCTAATATTTTCATAATTAAATTTTTGAGTACATTTAAGTTAAGTGCCTTGTAGCTGATATCGCAATATTTCTTACGGCTGCTCGAGTAAATAAGGTATGACCAGAAAAAAAAAACTGTTGATCTCTACTGCCAATATTCGAAGCATTACTTAGAATGTATTGAAAGATTATACACCCTGGTAGAAACCCGTCACACATCCTGGTTCACGGTACTGTATATAATTTACCGTTAATCGTCCAAGCTATATTGAGAGCACCTTAATGTGGCAGACTTAGGCACATATATTGTTCCAATGATGGATGTCACATTCAGCTTATAACTTCACACAGGCTGAATAAAGCAGCAGTACAGCTTTCATGGCTGGTTATTAAAAAAAACATACAAAAATACTATCTGAAGCTATGAAAAAGTGAAGTGAAAATGGCAACGCAGGGTGCTGCTTCGAGCGAAGAATTTACTTTTTGAGCTTGTAAGAACGTGCGATGCGTTGTTTTTATTACAAATTATTTATTGAATGATAAAACTGGCTTATTGTATCTCAAATCTGTGAATGTTGGTTGGTTGCAGGCTGAGAGAGCTTGTGCGTATCTCGTCTCCTTTTGATGAGCACCTAGCAATTTCACGGAAGTTAGAGCGACGCACTAGAAAAGGTTGATCAGGAGGCGTGAAAACTGAGAAAGTTTTGCGCAGCACTGCTTGGCTAACAGAGGCTAACGTTCATAAAACTCCTTAGGTTGTATACCTTTATTTACCACCGCAGCAATGCAGCTAGCTCCGACAAGATTACCTTGGACTGGGAAGAAAATAAGGCCAAAATGACAAATGTAGTTACAGCACAGAATTCAAAGAACAAGAGACATGGGGGTAGAAGAGAGGAACGATGGGGAGTTTAACCAGATGCACGTACAGTTTGCTACCCTACACAGAGAGAAACGAATATAGGGAGAAGAAGACAGAAAGAAGGGGAGAGGAAGGACACTGGTGGCGCGCACAGGTGAAGGTGGGAAGCAAGTCTATATAAATGGTCGCAGAGACTTGTAGACTTGAAGTATTGCGGGAATGTTCGCGTCGCTTTCTTCTAAAATATTCGCTAAATAGCTTGCAAAGGGCGTTACAAGGCTGTCATATATTGTCATTTCAAGGCCGCCTTGTCCATTCGATATGAAAAATAAGGTCAACTCATGGTTCACTTTATGTCGCGGTATAGCGCATGTTGAGGCAAACCTCGAAGGTTTATTGAAACCTGTCGTTATGCTAGTTATCAGTTTTGTTGACTAGCAGTTCTTTGTCATCGCTTCGGCGGCGCGCTCTTCTTACGTAGAGATACATAGAAATGAAAATAACCGCACACAACGCAACAGTCGTAAGACACACATAAAGGAACACGTTAGGGTCCTTGTCCAGAAACTGGCCTACAATAACCGGCGCTGACATTGATCCGATGCCTTCGGTCAGAACAACTAGAGACATCATCTTGTTGTTTAGATTGATGTGCCCGGACGTCCAGGATATTAAAGCGGCGTAGATAGGTCCTTGTCCGACACCAAAGAGAGCACTGGAGAGCCAGAGCACCGTGGAGCTGCTGGAACCCAGTAGCGCGAGCGTCACGGCCGTGGGTAGAAGAATTACGTGCGCTGAAACTAGCATCCAGAAGGCGGAAACTTTGATCGTAATCAGACTTGCGGTGAGGCGGCTAGCGGCGAAGGAGAAGAAGAAAACAGATTCGACGCGAGAAGACAATGACTTCGAGAAGTGGAGCTCGCTCTTGATTGCAAATGAGGCCACCATCTGGGACGTGGTCCACTCGAGTGCGACGTAAATGCCTATGTACATGCACATTGTTGCCACAATGATTCGGGTAAAGAGGGCAGGGTTACATGGTTCCTCAGCAGCCGTAGAGCTCTCGTCTTCAGGTATCGCAGGTTTGAAGTCCGCATTGTCTGTAATGTAAAGCACGATCATAGAAATAGTCAGAATCAAGCAAAATGCTCCGACGATGCCGAATGCAAAGTAAACGCTCGACTCGCCCGTGCCATTTTGAGCAGTGGAGCTATTGGCCAGTTCTACCAAGTTGACAGGCGGGTAAGCGATGTTCCTCTGGTTCAGGTATACGTTGTCGGTAGTGTTCGGTGCGGTCGAATTGCCGCCGTCGCTGTTCGACAAGAACGGTCGCGCGATGAATGGACCCGCGAAGCCACCGATACCGAAGGCCAAGTGGTAGAGTTGCAGCGCCGGGCTGCTGTTCTCTCTCCACATCCGGATGATCCAGACGTTCGCACCTGCACGCAAATCACACAACAATTTGTTCTGCTGCTATCTACATCAAGTCATTTCCATTCTGTTTAGCGGCCTCCATGTCAGCACACCATCAAATAGAATAGCAATTCATTATGGGGAATACTGGGACACTTGGGGCTGGAACAGTGGCATTTTTTCAATGGAACAACATCGCAAAACTCCCCATTGGACTATGAGAGACGCCGCAGTGGTTGGCCAAAGTCTAACTTAGGCGATTCGCCTGCGATTTCTCAGCGTTGACTTTATTAAATAAGCGTTTTTGCTTACCGACACAGTCGGAATGCAGCCGCCTCTGCCGGGAACCTGACCGCGACTTTGTGCTTAGCGGCACAACGCCATCGCCGAGCTACCAATGTGGTTATCGCGTACCTTTAAACATATTAACGCGACAGCGTTAAGGGCCCCCCGTCGCAGAAAATCCGGCGTCGGCGTGCTATGTCGGCGTCTGTGGGGGAGAAAATCATCCCCAACTACCCCAACCACCCCGACCACGCAGGCCCTCCACGTAGTGCAGGTTTTGGTGAAGAAAAATTGAATTTATCACAGTGAAATCCATCAGAAAAATGGTAAAGTACGACTCTAAGAGAACAGGCTGGCTTCAGGAAGCGATATTCTACGATGGATCATATTCATGTCATAAATCAGGTAATAGAGAAATCTGCGGAGTAAAATGAACCTCTATATATGGCTTTCACAGATTATGAAAAAGCATTTGATTCAGTATTGGTACCAGCACTCATAGAGGCATTGTGTAATCAATGAGTATAGGAGGCATACGTGAATATCTTGGCAAATATCTACAACGATTAGACAGCTACCTTGATTCTCCACAAGAAAACTAGAAAGTTACCTATCAAGAAAGGGGTCAGACAAGGAGACACAATCTATCCAATGCTATTCACTGTATGTTTAGAAGTATTCAAGCACTCTTAGAATGGGAAGGCTTAGGAGTGAGGATCAACGGCGAACATCTCAGCAACCTTCGGTTTGCAGATGACGTTGTTCTATTCGGCAGCAATGGGGACGTATTAAAATAAATGATTGAGGGTGCTAACCGAGAAAGTGTAGGAGTGGGCATCAAGATCAACATGCAGAAGACAAATGTAACGTTCAATAGCCTGGCAAGACAACAAGAATTCAGGATCGCCAGTCAGTCTCTAGACTCTATAAAGGAGTACGTTTATCTCGGTCAATTACTCACAGGGTACCCTGATCATGAGAAAGAAACTTTCAGAAGAATAAACTTGGGTTGGAGTGCATACGGTGGGCATTGCCAAATCCTGACTGGGAGCTTACCACTGTCGTTGAAAAGTGTACAATCATTGCATTCTACCGGTGCTCACATATGGGGCAGAAACTTGGAGGTTAACGGAAACGCACAAAGAGCGATAGAACGAAAAAAGTTATGCCTAACGTTAAGAGACAGGAAGAGAGCGGTGTGGATCAGAGAACAAACGGGGATAGTCGATATTATAGTTCACATTAGGCGGAAGAAATGGGGCTGGGCAGGCCATGTAATGCGTAGGATGTTTAACTTGTAGACCATTAGAGTTACAGAATCGATACCAAGAGAAGGGAAGTGCAGTCGAGGACGGCAGAAAATTATGTCGGGTGATGAAGTTAGGAAATTTGCAGGCGCAAGTTGGAATCAGCTAGCGCAATACAGGGGTAATTGGAGATCACAGGGAGAGGCCTTCGTCCTGCAGCTGACATAAATAGGCTGATGATGATGATGATGATGATGATGACTTTGCCATTCGGCGTCGGATTCGCCGTCGGATTGTAATTTGAATGTACGAGAAAACATAATTCTGCTATGAGGAAACTCAACACAAAGCCATTTTATGGCGTTTCTACCAGAACTGCAGCCGCGCGCTCAGGTACTTTACTTGCGAAAATGATATCCAGATGGCGCTCGCATCCTCGGCAGGTGAAATTGGGACTTCACCTGCTAATGCGTTTTGGACACGCGTGCGCGCCGGGGCAATAGCAAACAATTAGTAAAATAATAAAAAAAGGTGCTAGGGCCCTCACATTTTAATATAAGACCACTTATGTTGCCCCTGGAAAAATGTCTTCACAGCAATGCATCTGTGTTTAAAAGTGAAGTCGACTTTAGAAGGATCGGCGTAAGCTTGATCTTTGTAAGCTGGCTTTCCCATGTTCTGTGGTGCAGTGAATGAAGCCTACTTGCCGGATGCGAACGATGCGATGCGAACGGGTCCTGATAACGCTATCGCGTTCTACTCTTAAAGGCGAAGCTTAAGAATCCTCCAATTTTTTGTTAGCTTTCTCTATTAATGCACGCAAACATGGCGAACCGAAGTCTATCTGATAGGCGTACAATATACATCAATCTCCAATCTACTAGTAACTTCAGCATGAGTTATTTCACTTTTTCGCGCTATGGGTTGCTATAGCGAAATGAAATGTGCAGCCGGCTTTTGCTTTCCGTATGTCTCCCTTCACTACATAGGTAATTATTTCGAGATAACGACAGTAACCACAAAAATGCATTGCGATCCTACCATATCTTGGCATGAGTACAAAGGAAGTGCTGACAATAAGTTTCATGGGAATAACGCCCTGCTGCACACTCAACTCCATTTGCTCGTGGCCTATTCAACCACTGATTGTTGCATATTGAACTGGTATTAGCAAATGGAGACCGGTTACTCTGCGTGTGCCTAATCAGAGTGAACGTACTTCATTTGAGAATACAGGAGAGCTGAGACAATTGGAAAAAGAATTATCGGGTACTCTTGCTAAAAGATTTGCCAATTGATGCGAAACTTTTTTTTTCTTAAAGCGCGCTTATACGACACTTATGAGCTCGCCATATCTCAACCACACTCTTTTAATACTCACCAGTGGAAAACGCAGCCATGCTCAGCCCGCACAGAAACATGTTAACGTGTGCCAGTGCTAGGATGCCGCTCAGTGGAATCATGGTCACCGTGATGCAGGTGGCTGCCGTTGCCAAAATTGAGACCAACTGCGTGTTGTACGTGTCGTGTAGCTTGCCTCCTATGACCGAGTAAATAAAGAGACAGCCGTGTAACAAACAGCGTTGCAGGATTAAACAATAAAGCACGTACAAGATCGTAAGATCTGCGAGCTAGGTTAACATTGTAAAATGGGCATATGTTTGCCTTCCATTCCTCAAGGCGCCGCCGTGAAGAGTAAGATGTTTAGGTGATTTTGGTGCTTGCTTTTTAATAAGTGTAGTCAAATGAGAAGATAAGCTGCATTAGAACCAGCCAGCAGAGAACACTGACGAAATAAATGGTGCACATTTTCCCAATAAAACACTCACATATACTTACCACAGGCACAGAAAGCTGCCAGGAGAACCAAAAATCGCACCCCCACCCCCACCCAAAAAAGGCAACAATAAAGCGTCTGATAATAGCACGCGTAAAAGGTTGAAAGTTCATTACACTGGCAAAATACACTAGCTTGACAGGAAAAAGGACAGGAGGAGACATGGTACACAAGGGTTCGAACGCGCTGCCCAAGGCGGTGGCAAGTCAAGTCGAGGAGCGTTTATGAATACGGGGGTAAGGCGGAGAGGCCACAGCGTCTTACACCAGACCAGCTTCTTACACGGGCCGTAACGCGCTAGCACAAACGCGTTAGAAACGCGCAGTCTTTGGTTAATGTTGGGTATTTATTGTCATCGTGGTGCGTGTGTTCATGTGCGCTTCGTGGCGTACTGGCTAGCGCACGTAGCTGTCGTATATGTCGTATATGTCACATATGTCGTAGTGACGACATAGCTGTGTTTTGTACTGATGAGAAAAGCGTGGAAGAAGTTGTCAAAATAGCTATAGCTTTCTGCACAGCAACAGGTAGCGCGATCAGTTGGCCGAAATGCCTTGGATTTTGGCATGGCATATGGCAGAGCACACCCGATGTGTACTGCAATATGAATTGGACAGCTTCCCCAGGAAAGTACCTTGGAGTTCCACTAAATTATTACCGAAATGCGGAAGAATATTGGTCTGAGGAAAACAACGTGTAAAAGTACTACCGATAAATGGGGTGGCCATAACTTGTTCAGTATTTCCAAGAGCTTCCGTTGCAATATCTTTTTAATTTCCAAAGTGTTTTACGTGATGCAAGTGGTGACCATGGCCAGAAGTTCGGTTCAAAATTCCCCGAGTATTCTGACTTTTATATGGGGATCGCAGTGGGAGCGCACCAGCCCGGTGCAATTTGTTTTCATAAGGTGAAAAATGGGGGTCTAGGGCTCTCGCATCTGTTCTTCAAGCAGTTGGGGAGCAGATTCTTCTTGTGCGGGATCAAACTGATGTATTTTTGAGAGCTGTGATCCAAGCACGATTACAGAATTATCTATCTGAGTTTTGTTGTATACATCGTTTTCTTTGAAAGCGGCCGCTTAGTTCTTATTTGCGTGATGTGGAATGTCTATACGCTTGCTCAAGGCAAGTTTTCATATGAATACTTGTCTGATGTTACGAAAAAGCGTTTGTATTGTGATATTCTTGATGTATTCTTACCAACACCTGTCTGTCGAGCTGTCTACAAGCTAGGTCCCGAACGCGATGTGTTAAAGCGTGTTAAAAAAATGCCGATCAGGCCCTCAGTTAAAATATTCTTTTTTTCAAATACATACCGACACTCTCCCTGTCAAGCCATGCTTACAAAGTAAAGGTCTGTTTGTACCTTGGTCAGTAAATTGTTTAATCTGCAGGAAACCGGAAACAATAGAACATATTTTTCTAGACTGCCACGATGCCATATTCCTGTGGGATGTTTGCAAAGAACTCTTAAAAAAGAATTGCCATTAAGCCCTTTTGGACTCCGGTTTCTTCCATGTGCGGATACAGGGGAAGTGCCGAGTGATATGCTAATGTTGCTTTGCATGCATAGCGTATGGAAAAGCAGGATGGATGTTAGGCATGCTCATATACAAATTCACTCAGCAAGACACTATTTTGTTGAGAGTGTTATCTACACCCGAGACTTGTTCAGAGCCCAATGTGAACCCCAGAATGGCTACCGATATTGGATCAATTGGCTTCTGTGAAACATTTTAAGCCACATACACCGGCCGAGTTGTAGCTGGTGTATTTAGAATATGTACATGTGTATCTGATAATTTTTGTTTGTGTTTGTGAAATGGCAATAAAAAAAATAGCTTCGTGGCTTAGTGGCTAGCGCCGCGCGTTCGGAAGCGAGGGGTCCCTGGTTCGATTCCGCGCTACGGACACAACTTTCGGAATTTCTTTTTTTTTTTCATAAAAGTAGACGTGGCCACCTACTACGACGACTACTACTACTACGACGACGACGACGACGACATGCTACAGAGGAGGGACAGACCCACACCCTAAGGAGCTTCGCCCCTAAAAAGGACAGCAGGAGACATGGTTCACAAGGGAAAGAACACGATGGTTGCCAAGCTGGAAACATAGCTTCATACACACGCGTTCGTGTACACACAAACATTTGTTTTACTGACTAAAAAAGCTTGGCGCAAACATTCAGTGTAAGTATAGTGTGCAACAAAAGCGACAATCATGAATCAAAGAATTAGTAGGTTGCGGTCTTTTTAACAAGGCATGCACATGGATCAAGTACTCTGGCTACACAAAAAAACAGTCCAACTGGCTGAACTTCTTCTTCCTAGGGTTTTACGTGCCAAAACCAGTTCTGATTATGAGGCACGCCGTAGTGGAGGGCTCCGGATTAATTTTGACCACCTGCGGTTCTTTAACGTGCACTAAAACGCAAGCACACGGGCCTGGTTGAAGTTCTGACGTAAGTAGTCTAGTGGTTCACCGTATTGTGGAAAGTAAACGACATAATGCATGCAAGGCGCCCGGTTGCATACGCGCCTCATGCATGGCTGCTTTCAACGTTGGCAACACGGTGTGTCACTACACTACTTCAATGCTAATCCCATTAACATCGACATTCGGCGGGTGATAGGCTCTGGCGGAAGTTTTTTAATGGAAAAATTAGGTTCTAGAAAACAGGGGAGGGGGGGGGGGCGTGGATTACGAGCACAAATCGAGAAGCTGTACGTATTTTGATATACACTGGAATCTGGTTGATAACATTGTGTGTACTAACACGCTGTTCAGGATAGTACGTCGCCCCCCCCCCCCCCCCCCCCCCGGCCGTCGCCCCGTAGGAGCAATGTATTTTCATACGGTTAGGGTGATCTTGTTTGCATCTCAAATTGGATAATACGACTGCTGAAGTGGGCTTTTACTGATATTTCTAAAACTCACAGCTTTATATTCCAGTTTATGAGGTTAAATAACATGCCAACGACCCAGGAACAACGTGTTAAACCCCATGCAGCCACAGTGGAGGAAAAACGCACGTGGCGTGCCGCCGGCGGTAAAACACTGCTACGGCAGTGTGGCCACCTGGCGGTGCGCCGCTGCTCATTTGAATGAGGAAACGGCGGCTTATTTTTCTTCACTTACACAACTTTTTTACCGACATTGAAAAGAAGAAAGTCCAGCACAGACTGACCAACTATTTCAACGTCACTGAATAAAAGTGCGTTGGCTGTGGTTCGTGTGGCGTCGACTGGTGCTTATCCTTCATAACACGTTATGTGGAGCAGTATCACTCGATCCGACACCAACCTTTGCTATTCAGTATGCCACCGAGTACGCCTATTTTCATACTTTTCGGAGCTTCCTTTGGATAACACGATGTTGAGATAATGTGTTTTATTTTTCGGTTGCCGTGAACATCGCATCAATGAGATTCCGCTGTACCTGTTTTCTGCCCTGTTTTCTTGCTGGCAGCGAGCTGATCTCTGTTTTTATCGCGCCCGTCAGACATTATCATGGCGCGTCATGCACATCGAAATTAATTCATGTTTTGCATGTGACGAACGTATTTATTTCTACAAAGAGTAAGTATAAAAAGTCCTGTCTAATGTAAAAACGTTGACCATCCCGCGCATAGCCAGAATATTTCAATGTGTGCATTTTGAAAGAATGAAACTCAATAAACACATACTTAGCATAGGTACACGAAATGCCAGCTTAGGCCGATGCATACCCAGTAGAGAGCCGACGAGATTGCCCACGCCGCAAGTGGTGATGAGGTACGATATGCTGGCAAAGCTTGTTCCATATATCTCAGCCAGGTCCAGCAAAGCGACGCCTCTTATGCCGATGACGAGGCCCTTTGCAAGAAAGGTAAACGAATAAAGTGGCAAATTCCAACTATACTGTTCACTAATTGTTGCTAAGATACTTGGCTTGCACTTGGTATGGTGGGAAAGGGTGCAAAAAAAGCAACTTCAAGACGCTTCAAGACGCTCTTATTTGTCTTGTAGTTACTTCAAGACACTCGTTACTGTCCATGCTTCATGACACTCTCTCCAGCCCTGATTTCAAGACACTCTTTTCTGCGCTGTCCTTGCGCCAAGACACTCTTTCCTGTCCTGTCTCTGATTCAAGCTGCTCTTTCCTGCCCTGTCCTTAATGCAAGACGCTATTGTCTCTCCTACCCTGTACTTCAAGACGCTGTTTTATATCCTGTCCTTAATTAAAGATACTAGTTCCTGCCCTGTACTTCAAGACGCTGTATCCTATGAAATTCCCTTTTCAAGGTGCAGTTCCCTGTCCTTCCCCTACTTCGAGATGTTATTTCTATTTTGTATCCTGTCCTTGCTTATAGACACTGTTTCCAGTGTTGTCCTAGCTTCATGACGCATTTTCCTGTCTTGTCCCTACGTCGACACGCACTTTCCTTTACTGTCTCTATTTCAAAGCACAATTTCCTGTCCTGTCGCTACATCAGGATGCCCTCTCCTGTCCTGCCTTACTTCAAGACGTTCTTTCCTGTCCTGCCCTGCCTTAAAGCCTTTCTTTTCTCTCCTATCCTGACATCAAGGCACTCTTTTCTATGCTACCCTTCATGGCCTTTTTTTTGTCCTGTCACTACTTTAATACGTTATTTGTGGCCTGTCCTTCCTTCGACACACTCTTTCCTATTCACTCATGGCTTCAAGACGCTTATTCCTGTCGTGTCCCTACTTTGGGCGATGTTTTCCTTCTTGTGTTTGCTTCAAGACGCCCTTTCCTGTCCTGTTTTTACTCGATTCTCTTTCTTGTCCAATCCTAACTTCAAAACATTTTTTCATATCTTATCCTTGCTCAAGATGCTCTTTCATGTCTTGTCCTGAATTCATTTAGGTTTACGTCAGTTTAACTGGCAAAAACACAGCGCAAAAAAGACACGGATACGAGAGAGCGACACGCACACAGCGCTGACTTGCAACGGTTTATTCATAAGGACATGAGGGAAGAAATATATATGACACTGCCCTGCGCAACATGTGAATAATTAGCAAACACTACAGAATCATTTCGAATGATGATAATGATAGGCACGTGCTAACAATGCATACTGGCTGTTTGTCATTCAAATGTTGTTAAGATATGCGATTTCCCGAGATGAAAGTGCAATAGAAGGTGAACTGACGCACGAGCTATCAAATTGCCTTATGAAATCTGCCTCAATGATTTCACGTGTCAGCTGCCAATTATGCCTAGCCAGCACTTCGCTTTTGTCAAAATAGGGCTTACACCCGTGATCACGGCAATGAATGCCCAGATGACCCTGTATCGTGTTGTACACGTTATTATGGTGCTCCCTGAGACGATCGTTTATGCACCTGCCGGTTTGTCCCACGTACTTTTTTCCACCTACGCGAGCTTTCCACCTACGCGAGCTTGACCACTCGTCACAGAGCTCACTTTGGTTTCCTTCAGCAAGCACACGGCAACCGCTGTCAACAAATGGGTGGGGATACCAGCCATTCTGAGGCGTTCAGTATGTTAGTCAAAGCTCTACTGCATTTGGTGATGGAAAAGCTTTCGCAGGGCCATATATGTGTAGCAAGTTTTCGTAATCGCCCGTGTCACAGTCTTCTAGTGCGCAGGCACAATTGGAAATACAGGCTTGCCAGCATGCGATTCGTACGCCCAAAAAGCGTGGCCTGGGCACAACGCAAAACTAAATTCAAGAATCTAACGCCCATTTTCTCTCAAGAACATCAGAAGTCAGAACAAGCGGTGAAGGACAGTTGCAGAAAATGCCTGATATTTTAGTCCTCCAAGCATGAAAAGACGAGCCATCAATTTCAAACAGGGCTAGAAAACTTTTGACATACCACAAGACCTTTGCAAACATTAACATTTCTAGGCGTTCTTAGATGGGTCGGTGGAGAACCACTAAGAACGGGGTCTATGCATGAGCCTATGGAAACACCTTGCCGTTGCAAATAAATGTCGTCATCCCAAGTTGCAAAGTTCGACGTCAGGTACATGTCAAGCAGTTTCATAAAGTCGTCAACAGAAGGCTCTGCAGCATTCTAGTAAGCGACAACGCCGAATCTGTCACGGCAGTCGCGGATGCAGACAAGAAGTTAGTTCATTGCGTCGCAATTAATAATTGCCACACAATGCTTTCTGCTCGTCGCAAATGCTTTCGCCTAGCTCTGTTTTATAAAATATACTTCCATAATTCATATCTGCGCGATAATCTTATTTCATCCCCAACGTACATATCTCCTCGCGTTGATCATCATCACAAAGTTGGAGTTTTGCAGTGTCGCACCAAAGCTTGTCATGAGTCTTTTCTTTCCAGGACGTGGAAAGAATGAAACCACCTTCCCGGTACGTTGATTGCTATTGAAGATCACTCACAATTTCGTACAGCCATAATCGACACCATTGCTTCGGGCATCTCATGTCTATGACTACGTCACTTACTGCCTTCTGTCATGAGTAAGACGCCGGCGGCGCCATAAAAGAATACAAAGACGATGTGAGCGGAGCGTTCTGAACAGCGCGAGCGCGCGAGGCGCGTGTCCCGAGGCGTGATCGAGGGATGAACGGCGTTGTCTGAGCATTATCGACGTGGTTCCGGGCCAGGAAGGTCGCATCGCCAGCTCCGCACTGGCGACGGGAGACTTGGGGGTCTGGCCAAGTCCGTGACGTTGGCCGTCCACGGTGTGGCCGTCGACCTCGGCAAGTTCGGGCGAGGCTCCTGGACGAGCTGCAGCTTCTCACGGCAGGACCAGGC
Source organism: Dermacentor silvarum (assembly GCF_013339745.2). Lineage (NCBI taxonomy): Eukaryota > Metazoa > Arthropoda > Arachnida > Ixodida > Ixodidae > Dermacentor > Dermacentor silvarum. The sequence continues at coordinate 70,444,442 of NC_051158.1, forward strand.
ACCCCAGAGAGGCTCCCCCTTCTACGGCAGACCGGCACGTGCGATGATCCCCGGAACGCCACGTCGGCACTCGGGAAAGAAGCTGGACGGAAGCGGCGGCCAAGCACGTCGCTAGGCCTAACCCGTCACCTCCCCAGGCCACGTCAGCAACAGCGACCGGGTCAAACAGGCTCCGAAGATGAGCGGGTGAACGTACCAACTGCAAGGCAGCCACGACTATGCGACAGTCGGCGAAAGGCAACGACTTCAAGAAAGGCCCAACGAGATTCTCGCCGGGAGAATACGAGCGACGAGGGCGAACTGAGTAAGGACGATACATTCTCGCAGTACGCCAGAGTTGCCAGACGTTCGCGTGGGAAACGCCCAGAATTAGTGTAGGCGTAGTTAAGGACATGTTTCGTGTGTATTTTAGTGTGTTCATTAGGTTGTACATTTGTTGGCATTTATTTATTCATTGTCTTTTAGTTCAGTGTGTAGCTTGATTTTCGGTTTGAGGCTTTTTGGTTTTGAGTTCGCGTGTAAATAAAATCTGCTTGCTGTGTCGCCATGCGTCTTCCCTATCCATCTCTCATAACACCCGCACGCCCCCGAGATCAGTGACAACAAAACACATCACACCTTCTTTGTTTTCCTTGTCTTATAAATTTTTTACCCCACTCCCATCTGTAATACCTTGTGGTCTTGAGGGTATAATAAATGAAATGAAATGAAATGAAATAAATTTTAATGCCATACGAAGAGGCCATGCAAACAATCTTCTGGTTGTATTTCAGAAAGGTAATAACCTCACCCGAACTCTTCACAAGGAAAGGATCGTCAACAGACTGACTTTTCAACAGAATCAAACGTCACTGGGCTCAGCTGACACGAGGAATTGTTGAAGCCTTGTAAATGACTAGGGCAGACGACACATGTGCTAGCAAGCCTTCGATTGCTCTGTCAAACAAAGAGATTAATTTTCTCGTTTCTTGACCTTACTTGAATTGTGCGCATTATCTGTGCATATATATAGCAACGGTGTTTTACGGCCTTTTATCTTTATTTGTCCTTCTTTTGTCACTATAGGCTGCGCAAGTATATATTACACTGTTAAGATGGACAAAACTTTAGCAGTGAGTAAGCACTGTGTCTCTTGCTTCGTCCGGTCGATCTCTCCTCGCTCGCGCTTTTTTAAAATGCTAAGTACGAGAAAAAGCTATTTTTACCACGTTAGCCCACAAAGTCATCAAAGTATTGCTTCTTACTGCAATGAAGAAAAAAGATTCACCTACGTCAAGCAGTTAAGTCAACGGTACTGAGATAATAAGTGCGCTATTTTGTAGGAGCAGTAATTGTAATTAACCTCTTCACTTACTGTTATTTCCGAAGAAACAATATTTTGAAGTGACAAGTTGTCGAAATCAATTAAATGCCTAAACAGATAAATATAAAATCTGTAGCGAAAACATTACATTTTTTATCCTGTTGGTGTTAAGAATTACAAGCGAGATATTCACTTTCCCACCGTATAACGAACGTTTCAATAACAATGAACATAATGAAAACATTCTGCCACGAAAGTTTGCGTTTCGTCCTGTGTATTTCCGAAATTGACCACAAACTGATAATTATTTTTAATTTAATTTGAATTCTTCAATGATTATGCTATGCTTCTAGTGAATTTATGAGTGTCTGAACCTTTTGGAATTTGATACGTTATGCATAAATCACTGAGTATCTTGCTGTACAGCCGTATTTTTTTATACATTCTTTGTGTTATGCCTGTCGGAATTATTCTAGTGCTCACACCGTTTTCTGTCGTGGGAAATTGGGATTTACCATGTTACAATGTTATGGCGGACTATGTTGAACCATTCGTGATCTTTGTCCGATATCGAGCATTTCCTGTTCAACCAGTCTGCTGTTTCGTAAAATGTTCACACAACATGGCGAAGCTGAGAAACCGAACACGAAATGAAAACAAAAACAAAGGAGTCGACGGCACAACTGAACTTCTCCGATCGTTTCTACTGTCCGCTTTTTCATTTTGTGCTCATTTTTTAAACCTATGAACTCGTGCCAACTAATCCGACAGGTCATGTTACCAAGAATATAGCCTTTGCACTGAATCAGAGTAGTGTGACCACGAGAGCTAGGTTATTAATGTGTTAAATGGCAAGCAATGCGTGAAGATTATATATATATATATATATATATATATATATATATATATATATATATATATACTCTAGTACATTTTTTGCAGATACATCCTGTTTACGTAGCAACAAGGACGTTAATCTAGAAGCCTAAATATTGAATACAGGCGCCCAACGAGCTGAATAGTTTTCGGGAACAATTCTCCAAAACACAGTGCACCAAACAAGCGACCAGAGCTGGCGGTGAGAAGTCTGACCGAAGCGATGCAAATTTTGCGGAGCAAAAACTTATCGTTGATGTTACCTATATACCGGAGCAACATAAGAACGCACCTCCTACCATTCCCAGGTTTCTGAGGTTCAAGTTGCACGTACGTCCCAGATCGAGCCACAGCTTGTTGCGGGAAGGCATGTTAGCTGGACTTGTGGTCACTTGTTCGAGCAATATCTGCGACGGGCAGTCAGTGGCCGAAGTGAAGACGACCGTGCCTTTTGCAATCTTGCCTCCGCGATTGCGACAAAAGGTTTTATCTCACATCGCTCGGAAGAATAGAAATATAAGCGCTTTATTGGTTCTGTTCAAAGTTTGAGTGACGGGGTGCCTGTGGGTGAAAACAGCACTTTTGTACATGTGTGATATAAAACCGTTGGATGGCTGCTGCTTCACATGAAAGCTAAGCCAAAGGTTATTTATGTCGGAAAACTTGTGTAAAAAAAAAAGTTTTCTGTAAGGATACCGGCGCACTCAAAGGAAATCATGTATTTTACGGGAGCGTAAAGTACTTGAACACATTTCTGCATGTAACGAACGTAAAAGTAAAAATGAAAGCAAACATAAACCTTTCTGCGTAATCTCCCACTGTGCTACCGCCCCTAAACTGACGCAACCGAGGAAGAATACAAAAAGAAGACTTGTAAAATGTTACGTAGAAATACGTCAAACTGTCGTCAAACTACGAGCCAGGTTAAGGATATGCTTCTGCATATAACTAGCGAAAAGAAAGCGCGAAATATTCTTGCTACTCAGGTCACAGTATTCGCAATTTTCCCGTTCTTGAGCGGGCGCCGATGTGAAGCAAAGTTGGCGGCCGGATCCAGGACTCTTTCGGTGCTCAGCTTCAGCTCTATCACATCCTTTCTCTTGCGATGTGAAGTTGCGGTGCTGTGTTGAGGGCGAACATCTTGTGTGGGCCAAGCACCTTGTGGGTATTGGTGCAAAAGAAAGAAATCACGACGTAATGGAAGTCGTCGGCCTATGCTGGCATACACCTGCCGTAAAAGCTTTGCCGCTTACAGTCTTGGTGCTTTTCCGTGATGTTTCCATTGAAATCGGCGTCAGTGACGCTGAGTTTCACTGTATAGTGCAATGATAGGAGAAGTGCTTGCACGTCTCTGGTACGCTGGTGTACTGCTACCATTGAGATATACTTTAATTTAAAATCTCGCTTGACGCAGTAGGGCGTCAACCACTACGACTCACCGCCGTGAGTCGCTTGCTTTCAGTGCAGAAACCTAAACAAGTACTGCCTTAGACGAGCTCGCAATTTAGCGTGAGTGTGTGTGTGTAAATTATTGACTTCGATAACTTGTTACGAAGTGCAGGCGTACACGTGTACTAGAGAAAACGCTGGATGATCGCCTGCTAATAGGCGGGCTCTTCAAATTGAGACCAGCCACTTCGCTATGCCGGTAATTCTCGTCAGAGGCCGCGAGCGCTTAACGAAAAATTATGCGTGTTGCTGTGTGGCCGCCTGATATTCCATGTAACGCATGAACTTGATAAAGCTCCACGTGGCTAACGCTTGCATGTAACCTAATCTAATCGATACTGCTAGATAAGGCGTAATATTTCGGTATTGTTCTTCACAGCGAACTTAAAATATTCATTTACTTAGCACTTGCACCATTTAAACTCATAGCGTGTTTTGTTAGTAACGGGCTAGCCGAGCTACCTGATCTGAGCTGCACCGACAAGGAATTTGCCTGGACATCGAAAGAGAAGTCTGTACAAGAGACGTACAATCAGCGATGAAACTAGCAGCTAGGGCGTTGCTATGATACTACCGCATCTGCCAGTAGGCATGATTAGGACAGCATAAAGATGCTTCTGGATCAAACTGAACAGGCGCCGAAAAGGTGCCCGTTTCGTGTACCATCGGTTAGCAAATGAGCAAAGTTCGTTTTATTGCGATAGCCATTATATGGACACTCCAAAGCGGATTTCTGCCGTCGGCGTCACCGTTGCCGTGAGGCTCCGTATGACGTCAGCGGCGATGAAATCATCACCGCGCGCCGTATGCTGTAGGTGCGAGTGAAAGGGCGCGAGGCACGTGCGCTTTCACGGGGAGCGAACGCACGGCGGAGTGCAAACGCGCGTTCTGCGACGTGCTCCCTGAAGGGCTGCAGAATTAAGCGTATCTTTCCTCCTTTACAATCACCATATATAGAGAGGAAAGGCAACATCTTCCGTCGCGTGAAAGGCCGTGGGGGGACGGGAGGGAGGGAGAGGAGGCGACGTTTTGCTGTGGCACCAAATGCCTAATTATTTGGCGCTGAGCCGTGCTCCCTCAAGGGCTGCAGAAGATAGCGGCAACCTTTCCCTTTCCCTCACGAACCACTTATCTATCTGCCTAATTATATAAATACGTTGCGGGGTGAGAAGGTGGTAATGGCTTCCGACGCTGCTCGACGAGTGTCCCGTTCTGATATCGTCGAAAACCTCCGAGCCGCCCCCAGAGGCACCGGCAACAGTCACCAACGCCGCGCGCATTCGGTGCGAACGCGGGCAAAGCGCCGACGGCGTCGACTAGAGTTCTGCGCCTTGCTGGTGCTGCTACATGTCCAAGTTTATACAGCGGATAACCCTACTATCCTTACTCCGTATAGCTCTCTACTAATTTGCTATCGCAAATGATGCTTCGCCTTTCGGGTGAAAGTGCGACAAATTTTATAACTAAAACGCAAAACTGACGCAACAATTTTTCACAAAATGATTCCTCAGCGCTTACCTGCTCTTTGCGAGAACACGACCGTGTAATTACTAGGAGAACTAAAATGAGCCACCCGTGTTGAGTGGACTTCAGCCGAGGATCCGTAGCATACCACACTGCGTATGCAATCATGGTGCGTTTCAGGAAGTGCGTTATACAATCATGCAACCTTCTTAGGTAATCTAAGATTTGTTATCGCTGAAACCCGTTTCGCTGCTAAAATGCGCGCTAATGGCCGATCTAGGTAAATACTGAATACCGCAGCTCATTTCGTTAAATATCGCTACTCGTCTCAGTGCGGAAGCACGCCAAGCTAGCAACAACTGTTAGAAGAGCTATGAATTGGGCAAGTTAGTGTGCATTCATTTTTTACCTGTGCTAACTACTGTAGGACGCAACAAGGAGGAAACTAACACTGGATATGAAGCGATCCCCTGTGTCACTTCGTTTCCGCTTCACATGCAGTGTTCGTTTCGTCCCTGTTGCGTCGTACAGTATACTTAGCGCAAGAAGCAACGGATAGCGACAAATGTGTCGGCTCGTGATGGACACTGAAAGGCAAAATGGTTGCATATTTATAACAGGAGCAATGCAGGCAATGGCGCGGAGCAATATAATTAAGAACCTTAGCTGCACATCAATTTATTTAAAGCCCTTAGCCTTCACGAAAACAAAAGATATATCATGCAACTTCTCTCACTTGGCAAACAATATACTGTGAGACGTCGACCGATGCGATGCCTTTATTTCTGAGCAGTCGCCCGAGTCAGAGACGAAGCACCGCACGAGACAAAATATGATGATGAGTCGTATGTACAGATGACGACGACGATATGCACAAATAGCGCTCACACAAGATGATGAGTCGTTTGTACAGATGATGACGACGATATGCGCAAAATGCGCTCACATCTGATGGAAAATGCTGCTAACATACGACTATCGTCGCCGTTATAAGCTTGACCATTCACAGTTTCTGGGCCCATATATCTGCTTACTCTCCGCCTCCGTCGCTGGCATTTGGGAAACGATGGAATGGTACGTCATGACTCTTCCATCGTGTAGTAGTGCAGAGCGGTACGTAACAATACTATGGGTATTTCTTGTTGGAGCCTTGCTCTGTCGGCATTGAAAGAGAGCTTGACAAGCGCCGATATACGCAGCAGAAGTTAGGATTTCGGAATTCGTTCGCATGGATCCCGGAGAGCGTGCTTCGCGATGCGTTGGTGGTGCCGCGTGCGATTCTTGAAAATCGCGATATTTAATCTAGGCTCAAGAACCGAGAACCATATTATACAGATCGTTTCCGGCACTCGGTAGTGTAATTTGGGAAATTTTACCATGATTTATGACGTCGCAGGGTTCGGTTCGATCTATCTGCAGCCTTCGTTTCCGCTGTTTCTAAAATTTACTTGAGGTGCAAGCCTGAAATAAAAGTAACTTTTAGGGCAAGGCTCTCAAACGAGCAGCTGAAGAGAAGAAGAGAGTTTTTGATTTCTCGTATAAGTAACGGACACCTCATCATGTAATTTAACTCAAGGCTTGGAATTGTAGTATCTGCTACATGCAATTTTTGAAAACTTTGGTGCACTTAGGAAAAACACCCTTTATACGGGCTATATTTTTTTTCAAGGTCCGATCGGTCGCGAAATGAAAACCACAGAGAAAATCAAAACTGCCTTATTTGGAACATTTCCAGTTACTTCTCTACATAGTTGCCACTCCGATTGAGACATTAGTCGTAGCGCGGCTTCCTATACCCTCGTCATAGAAGGCAGCCGGTTGTGCTTTCAGCCAATTCTGTACGGTGTTTTGGCGCTCATTGTTTGAGTCAAACTCCTGCCCTCCTAGCCATCGTTTCATGTGAGCAAAGAGATGGTAATCCGAGGGAGCCAAGTCCGGGCTGTACGGTGGGTGATCAAACACTTCTCATCAAAAACGCTGCAGGAGTTTCTTCGTTGCAGCTGCAGCCGCGCATTGTCATGAAGAAAGACAATGCCTCATGACAACATCCCTCTTCGTTTGTTCGGAATTGCCTTTCGTGATGAGACTGCAGTGTTGGTCGTGCCACGTACCATGAATTCCACCAAGAGAACACCACTGCTGTCCCAGAACACAGTAGTCATACATTTTATGCTCGAGAAGGTTCGCTTGAACTTCTTCGCTTTCGGGGAATCAAAATGCATCCACCGTTTGAATTGCTCTTTTGTTTCTTCATTTTCGAAACGAACCCATGTTTCGTCCCCTGTGACGATTTTCTTCAAAAAATATTCTCCTGCATCATGGTAGCGCTGGAGAAACGTTAAGGCTATGTCCATTCGTCGTGTTTTGTGATGGTCGGTCAGCAAATTGAGAACCCACCTCGCACAGAGTTTGTGGTGCTGGACTATCTCACTCAAGATGGTATAGACAACTGACCGGGAAATTTCGGGAATTGAATCACTCAAAACAGAAATTGTGAACCGACTAAGGTGTCTGTTTGGGCATGTTGGTAAGACACGAAAGAACTTTATGCGCACAAGGCGAGGACAGAGAAGTGGCTAAGACACTCGAGCGCAGACTGTTGTAAGTCTGCGCTCGTGTGTCCTATAGCCTCTTCTCTGTCCTCGTTTTGGGCGCATAAAGTTCTTTCATGTGAACCGACGATTTTCTCTAATCGCCTGATCCGCTCGCTGAACAAAGTCATCGGTTGAGACTCGCTTCCTTCCCTGTTCGCCGGCATCATGAACGTTTGTTCGTCCTGCTTCAAAGTTCCTGCACCATTCCTGCACTTTTCTGTCACTCATGAAAGTTGTACCGTACACATTTCTCATTCGTCGATGAATTTCGGCAGCATTGCAACCCTCAGCATGCAGATATCGAATGACAGCACGCACCTCACACTTGTTTACGTGCTCACTACACGCTCAAAATTGAGAACTGCGACCTCACGCGATCGACGGGCATACTAGAGACTTAACGAATGAATTGTGGCGCAAGAAAACGAAGAAGGAAACGAAGTAGGAGACAGGAGTACTAGAGACATGGCGCAACACATCGGCGCACAGCGTCGTGGGATTTTCACTGCTAATTTAATTACGTGATTGATCGGACTTTGAAAAAAAATAACCCTCGTAATTTAATTATAGCATGTGCTCTAGCTTGCCTTCACTGTATCACGTGCTGTTTTACGAGAACGGACTTGCCACCTAGTGAACATGATTATGCAGAAGCGGTGCGTCACGCACCGTGAGGCCGCCGATAACTCGACGGAACTACACGCACATTACCATTGGTTTGTGAATACCACTGCAATGCAAGCAGTATGCGAGAGAAGTTAGCAGTTGTTCGATCATAGCTCAGTCAACTTAGCCGCGTCCCACGGGAGCGCTCGCGATACTATTTCCAGCGCTGACGCGCACATTGCTCCTAGTTTCCTCCGGAATGTTCGAACGCATAAAAACGAGAACACGGGAGTCTAATTCGTAGCGTTTTTATTGCGATAGCAATTATATGGACACTTCAACCGGATTTCTGCTGTCGGCGTCGCCGTCGCCGTGAGGTTCCGTATAAATTCCAAGGGCGATAAAATCGTCGCCACGCGCCATATGCACGAGTGAAAGCGCGCGGGGGACGCGCGCTATCACAGAGAGCGAACGCACGGCGGAAAGCAAACGCTACCGTCACGCGAAAGGCCGTGGGGGTATGGGAGGGAGGGAGGCGGGGCGACGCTGTGCTGCTTCACTAAACGCTTATCTTGCAACCGGGCGCAAGGGGAACTGGCCACTCAATCTCCCACGCGAAAGCAAGAAAGCGGGAAGGCAGCGCGGTAGGGAGGCAGGGGCAGCTTCTTCTCTGCCAACAACTTCTCGTCTGCACAAGTACTATGCACTTTGCCCGGCGGTGGCGGTCGCTCGCACCGTCTCTTATCTCCACACGCGTCTGACCTTTGTATGCGCTGTGCATTCGCCGCTCAATTTCCGTTGAAGCGATAGACCGCGCGAACCTTCGCCCGCTGCGGCGGCTGCGCTTTCTGCCAGCGTTTTGACAGTCGTTGTCTGCGGTCATTCAGTGTGATCTATTCGTGTTTGCTTGTGCGCGCTGACACCGCGCTTGTTAATTTAGTTAGTAAGCGAATGTGATCAAGTTTATGCAGCCGATAAAACTACTATCCTTATTCCGAATAGCTCTCTACTAATTTGCTATCGCAATTGATGCTTCGCTTTTCGGGCGAAACTGCGACATTTTTAATGCTAAAGCTTCGTGACCTCATTCCATGCACATTGCGATAGGTAAGTAGGTTTCTGTCTGACGTAGTTCTAAATTTTTTTAAATCCGGCAGAACCTATATCACGATGAACGTCAACGTACATGCGATTATCACTAAAGCAATGTATCGACATACCGCATTGCAACCGCCGAAATGCGTCATGCATCAGGTGCGCATGCAGCCGGTCTGCGCTCTCGCGCTTTCTTCCGGACACCAACGTACAGAAATATTCAGACAACATTGTCTGAGTATAAATGACGTGTGTTCGACGCCGCCCAGCGCCGGAGAAACTTTAATGATTTATTTTTATCGTGGAAGAGTGGCTCATACCAAGTGACAGATGTAGGCGTCAAAGACGTTCGTTTGAGGGTGACACACACCCATCGACACAGGCCTGGCGACGCAGGTATGCGCAAAACAGGTTTATTGAAAATCAACGCATATGTCACGTGGCACATACCTTGCGGAACATACCCAGTGACCCAAGTTGGTGTTAAAGAGGTTAATTGAAGAGCGGCACTAATGCAGTTGCACATAACCGGTGACCTAAATTGGCATCAACGAGGTTCATTTAAGTGTATCGCATACCTATAGTTCACATACGCAGTGATCCAATTAAGATAGGGTGAAATAGGTTTAATGAAGAGCGGCACATAAGCACTGGCACATACCCAGCAACACGTTAGGCTCATTGTCCAGAAATTGGCCTACAATAACTGGAGCTGTCATTGATCCCATGCTTTGGGTGACAGCAGGTAGAGACATCATCTTGTTGTTTAGATTGATGTGCGCGGACGTCCAGGATATTAAAGCGGCGTAGATCGGTCCTTGACCGAAACCAAGGAGAGCGCTGCTTAGCCAGAGCACAGTGGAGCTGCTAGAACCCAGTAGGGCGAGCATCACGGCCCTGGGTAGAAGAATTACGTGCGCTGAAACTAGCGCCCAGAAGGGGGCAACGTTGATTGTAACCAGACATGCGGTGAGGCGGCGAGCGGCGTATGAGAAGTACACGGATTCGGCACGAGAAGCCAACGATTTCGAGAAGTGGAACTGGCTCTTGACTGTAAACGAGGCCATTATCTTGGACGTGGTACACTCGAACGCGACGTAAGTACCTACGTAGAGGCGCATTATTGGCAGAACGATTCGGGTAAACCGGGCAGTGTGACGCGGTTCCTCAGCTGCCGCAGAGCTCTCACCATCAGGCGGGGATGGTTTGAAGTCCATATTGTCTATAATGTAAAGGATGACGGCAGAAACGGTTGTAATGAATAAAAGTGCACCGGCGATACCGAACGCGCAATACACGAGCGACTCGCCCGTGCCATTTTGAGTGGCGGAGCTATTGGCCAGTTCAATACCATGTCGACAGGCTGGTAAGCGATGTTGTTCTGGGTCAGGTATACGTTGTCGGTAGTGTTCGAGATGGTCGCATTGCCACCGTCGCTATTGGACAGGAACGGTCGCGCGATGAAAGGACCCACGAAGCCACCGATACCGAAGGCCAAGTGCAAGATTTGCAGTGCCGGGCTGCTGTTCTCTGTCCACATCCTGATGATCCAGATGTTCGCAGCACTCAAATGACACAACCATTTAGTCTCCTGGTATGTACACTAAGTCTCTCACAGTATAACTAGCGGTGTACGTGTTTGTACACCATGTAACACAATGACGGCAATGTTTTAGTTCTGACGAAAACGCTGCGATAATGCAGAAGTTACGTATGAGTGCCGTAGATGCGTATGCTATTAGAAGGAAGTACCTTCTCGAGGCTGCTAATTGAAAGTTGTTCAATACCGGCATATGATTTGCAATATAATTTCTTGAAAATGCTGCCCACTGAGTCATGCTGCATTAGGGTGAAGTTCGACACATTTCCGGATAGTAACGTCCAAAGTTACTCGACAGGCAAGTCTGGTTATTAGAGATGCTGCTGTTCCTGGCCCCGGTCTAAACTAGACCATTCACCTTAAATTAATCAGCATACACTTAAATATATTTGAGTGTTTTGGTATTCAGCCACCGTGGAGCCACGACTTCGTGCTCAATGGAACAACGCCACATCCCATCCACCGCTGCGGTTATCGCATACATTTAAAAAATAGTGTTAGCTTGCTCTCCCATCGTGCACAAACGTGGCGAATCGAAGTCGATTCGTTTGGCGTACAATGTACGGCGATGTCCAATTCGCTTCGTCATGAATCCTTTAACCTTTTCGCTCCTCAGATTGATGTAGCAGCGATATAACCTGTTTTTCTTCTCCTTCGTCTCCACTTATCACAAATTGTTCTATCGGCAAAACGACAGTGACCAGAAGACTGCAAATCCTAGCGTCTCTTGGAAGGAATACAGTCGGAATGCTGACAACGTGTTTCATAAGACACTGTGCTTGATGCACATGAGACGCCATTTGCTTGCTGCACATTGAACATCTGATTGCTGAATTGGCAACGGGTACTCCCAAACACAGAATGGTTGTACTGCTTGTATGCCTAATCAGAGGGAACGTACTTCAATGGGGAGCATATGACGACTGAGAAAACTGGAAAATAGATGAATGGTTACTCGCGCTAAAGAAGTTGCCAGTAAGCATTCAACTTAATTTCAGAGCATGCTTGTACGAAACCTGTGAGCTCGCCATCTTCAACCCACAGGCTTTTGATGCTCACCACTGGAAAACGCAGCTACGCTCAGCCCACACAGAAACATGGTAATGTGTGCCAGTGCTAGGATGCCGCTGAGTGGAATCATGGTCACCGCGGCGCAGGTCGCTGCCATTGCAAAGATCCAGACCAACTGCGTGCTGTACGTGTCGTGTAACTTGCCTCCTATTTTAACCAGTAAATAAAATCAAAACCGTGAAGCAACGAACGCTGTAGGATTAAACAATGAGTGAAGCAAGTATTGTAAGCTGGGTGAGGTAGGTAAACATTGTAAAATGGGCATATGTTTGCGTCTCATTTTTCACGGCGCAGTCGCGAAGCTTAAGATAAAGGGCTTAGGTGATTTTGGCATTTCCTGTATAATGCCTGTAACCATATAAAGACATTGCATTAAAACCAGTTATTAAAGCCAGTTAAAACATTAAAACCAGTTATTCATTAAAACCAGTTATTCCATGAGACAGGGAAGAAATTAAGGCTACACGTTTCTCATTAAAACGTGCTCGTACATAGTAGTACAACAGAGACAAAGCTTGCACGCGTCACACGCGTAAAAGTGTCGCAGGCGTCAAAGATCACACGTGTAAAGTTATGTAAACTCCCACAGCACTGAAATAAATTATTTTCTTAATTGGAAAAAAAGCATTCCAGCTGAATACTTGGTGAACAACAGTATGGACACGACGGTAAAATGCCGGATATATATTCGCATCCACAAACACGCACTCGCGCGTACACAAATAAAGAAGCAAACTATAGCATATGTCTTATTGACGAAGTAAACTTGAAGCGAGCATTCATTGTAAGTACAGTGCACAACGAAAGCGGCAAACATGAATCAAGACGAATAACCGGCAGGCTGCTGTTACACACATGCATTAGTAACAACTTGATGAGGGCTAGTTGGTTCATGTTGAGCGAAGGTATGAAGTAACAGCGCTTGTCCTGTGGCCTTCGTTCCTTTCTCGTCTTTGTTCATTACGCGCTGTTACTTCATACCTGCGCACACATGCATTGAGGCAGTCAGCTGAGGACATCCGTGTACTCAGTTGGCATGGCTGTGGAACAAGTATCTTGGCTACAGAAAAAAGCGCTTCTGTCTAACTGGCTCAACTTCTGGCATAAGCAGCCTGGCTATTCAGCATTCTGTAGAAAGACAATGGGGAGCTCCACATTCAGGTGCCTAAGCGTTGGAGCACCCTAGCACTTTAGTACGTCATTGGGTACGTACCGAAGTAGTAAAGTGTTATAGAATTGGGTCTCCAAACTCAAGTCACATGTGCTCGCAGTGCCTTCAACTGTGGTCAATGGTCATAGAGTTATGCATAGGGGGGGGGTGCTATTGAAAAGAACAATAATTCTGGTGTGTTACGTTCCGAAACTACGATGTGAATATGAGGCACGCCGTAGTGCGGGTCACTGGCATAATTTCGACCACCTGTGGTTCGTTACCGTGCACGGTACATGGGTGTTTTTGTATTTCGTCCATATTGAAAAGCGACCGCCATGACCGGAATGTGACCGCCGCGACCAAAGCGCCACGGCAACGCCGCTACACCAAAGCGGGTGTAGAGGTGTTTGCATTTTCGGAAATATAAAGTTAGCTATAAAATGAGAAATAAAGAGGCTTCTCCAAAAATATAGGTAATTTACATGCCAAATGTCCCTGTTGACACGGACTATTATTTGGTTTGTACACATATAACACGAGGACACGAAGGAAATACGGAGGGAGCAAGCTGACAACTGTCACCGAGAGGGGCACAACGTCTGCCTACTCTTTCAGAAGGAGGGAATAGAGAGAATGAAAACATGAGGAAAGAAAAGAGGAAATAGATAAATGACGTAGACACAGACAGAACAAAACAAAAGACAAATAATGTCTACAAAACGGGAGGCCAAGTCAGTGTCCTTCAGAAAAGTTAGCAGGGCCTGGTCACGTCGGGAAGCGCACCCCCTTGGAAATAGGCAATCGTTAAGGGTCGCATATTGCAGTCCAATAAATCCATATTCCTTAATTAGCAATGCGGAATGCGGGTCACTCTAAAACGAGATGCTCAAGTGTCTCACAGGAGCCACAAAACGTACACGACGGACTGTCCACATGCCCTTGTCGGTATAGGCGTTCGCGCACCAACACAGACTCAACCCTTAACTTATATAGCAGTGCTCTAGCACGACGGGGCAAGCCTCAGGGCAAGCACCAACTCGTGGTGCACTTTAGGTAGCCGTATGATAACACATGTTGAGGCAAACCTCGAAGGTTTATTGAAACCTGTCGTTATGCTAGTTGTCAGTTTCGTTGACTAGCAGTTCTTTGTCATCGCTTCGGTGTCGCGCTCTTCTTACGTAGAGATACATAGAAATGAAAATAACCGCACACAACGCAACAGTCGTAAGACACACATAAAGGAACACGTTAGGGTCCTTGTCCAGAAACTGCCCTACAATAACCGGCGCTGACATTGATCCGATGCATTCGGTGACAGCAGCTAGAGACATCATCTTGTTGTTTAGATTGATGTGCCCGGACGTCCAGGATATTAAAGCAGCGTAGATCGGTCCTTGTCCGACACCAAAGAGAGCGCTGCTGACCCAGAGCACCATGGAGTTGCTGGAACCCAATAGCGCGAGCGTCACGGCCGTGGGTAGAAGAATTACGTGCGCTGAAACTAGCATCCAGAAGGCGGAAACTTTGATTGTAATCAGACTTGCGGTGAGGCGGCTAGCGGCGAAGGAGAAGAAGAACACAGATTCCACGCGAGAAGACAACGACTTCGAGAAGTGGAGCTGGCTCTTTACTGCAAATGAGGCCACCATCTGGGACGTGGTACACTCGAGTGCGACGTAAATGCCTATGTAGACGCACATTGTTGCCACAATGATTCGGGTAAAGCGGGCAGAGTTAGGTGGTTCCTCAGCAGCCGTAGAGCTCTCACCTTCAGGTGTGGAAGGTTTGAAGTCCGCATTGTCTATAATGTAAAGCACGATCATAGAAACAGTCAGAATCAAATAAAATGCTCCGACGATGCCGAATGCATAGTAAACGCTCGACTCGCCCGTGCCATTTTGAGCGGTGGAGCTATTGGCCAGATCTACCAAGTTGACAGGCGAGAAAGCGATGTTGCTGTGGGTCAGGTATACGTTGTCGGTAGTGTTCGGTGCGGTCGCATTGCCGCCGTCGCTATTCGACAGGAATGGTCGCGCGATGAATGGACCCACGAAGCCACCGATACCGAAGGCCAAGTGGTAGAGTTGCAGCGCCGGGCTGCTTTTCTCTGTCCACATCCTGATGATCCAGACGTTCGCACCTGCACTCAAAGGACACAACAATTTCACGTCCCGGTATCTACATCAAGTTCATTGCATTGTATTTAGCGGCCTACATGTTAGCACACCATCAAATAGAATGGTCATTCATTATGGGGAATCCAGGGACACTTGGGGCAACAACGGTGGTACTTTTTCTATGGAACAACAACGCAAAACTGCCCACTGGATTATGAGAAACGCCGCAGTGGTGGGCCCCCGTCTGGGAGACCATTCGCCTGGGATTTCCAAGCGTTGACTTTCATAAATAAGCGTTTTCGCGTACCGACACCGTCGGAATGCGGCCGCTGCTGCCGCGCGGGAACCGAAACCGCGACCTCGTGCTTAGCGGCACAACGCTATCGCCGAACTACCAATGGGGTTATCGCGTACCTTTAAACATATTGTTAGCTTTGTCTATTAAGGCACGCAAACATGGCGAACCGAAGTCTATCTGATAGGCGTACAATATACAGCAATGTACAATCTACTATTAACTTCAGCATGAGTTATTTGACTTTTTCGCGCTACGGGTTGTTATAGCGAAATGAAATGTGCAGCCGGCTTTTGCTTTCCATCGTCTCCCTTCATTACATAGCTAATTCTTTCGAGATAACGACAGTAAGCACAAAAATACATTGCGATCCTACCATATCTTAGCATGACTACAAAGGGAGTGCTGACAATAAGTTTCGTGGGAATAACTCCTTGCTGCACATTTAACTCCATTTGCTCGTTGCCTATTCAACAACTAATTGTTGCATATTGAACTGGTACTCTAATTAGGCACAAGCAGAGTAACCGGTCTCCGTTTGGCTACTACCAAACGGAGACCGGTTACTCTGCTTCTGCCTAATTAGAGTGAACATACTTCATTTGAGAATGCAGGAGAACTGAGACAACCGGAAAAAGGATTATCGGGTATACTCTTGCTAAAAAATTTGCCAATCGGCGCTAAACTTTTTTTTCTTTCTTTTTTAAAGAGCGCTCATGCGAAACTTATGAGCTCGCCATCTCCCACCCGCACTCTTTTGATACTCACCAGTGGCAAACGCAGCCATACACAGCCCGCACAGAAACATGTTAACGTGTGCCAGTGCTAGGATGCCGCTCAGTGGAATCATGGTCACCGTGATGCAGGTAGCTGCCATTGCCAAAATCGAGACCAACTGCGTGTTGTACGTGTCGTGTAGCTTGCCTCCTATGACCGAGTAAATAAAGAGACAGCCGTGTAACAAACAACGTTGAAGGATTAAACAATAAGTAAAGCACGTACTTAAGATCTGCGAGCTAGGTAAACATTGTAAAATGGGCATATGTTTGCCTGCCATTCCTCAAGGCGCAGCCGTGAAGAGTAAGATGTTTAGGTGAGTTTGGTGTTTGCTTTTTAATAAGTGTAGTCAAATGAAAAGATAAGCTGCATTAAAACCAGCCAGCAGAGAACACTGGTGAAATCAATGGTACACATTTTCCCAATGAAACACTCAGATATACATACCACAGGCACAGAAATCTTCCAGGAGAACCAAAAATCGCACCCCCACCCCCACCCAAAAAAGGCAACAATAAAGCGTCTGATATTAGCACGCGTAAAGGGTTGAAAGTTCATGACACTGCAAAAAATGCACTAGCTTGACAGGAAAAAAGGACAGCAGGAGACATGGTACACAAGGGAAAGAACACGATGGTTGCCAAGCTGGAAACATAGCTTCATGCACACGCGTTCAGTGTACACACAAACATTTGTTTTACTGACTAAAAAAGCCTGGCGCAAACATTCAGTGTAAGTAGAGTGTGCAACAAAAACAACAATCATGAATCAAAGCAAAGAATTAGTAGGTTGCGGTCTTCTTAACATGGCATGCACATGGATCAAGTACTCTGGCTACAGAAAAAAAAAAGAACAGTCCAACTGGCTGAAGTTCTGACGTAAGTAGTCTAGTCGTTCATCGTATTGTGGAAAGTAAACGAGTTAATGCATGCAAGGTGCCCGGTTGCGTACGCGCCTCACGCATGGCGCGTTTCGGCGTTGGCAACATGGTGTGTTGATACACTGCTTCAATGCTAATTCCATTACTTCGACATTCGTCGGCAGATAGGCTCTGGCGGAAGTTTTTTAATGGAAAAAAATAGTTCGCCTATTTTCATACTTTTCGGGACCGGCTTCGGATAATACGATTTTCGGATGCTGTGTTTTATTTTACGGTTCCCGTGATGATCGCATCAACGAGATCCCGCTGTACCTGTTCTCTGCCCCGTTTTCTTGCTAGTAGCGACCTCATTTTTGTTTTTATCGCGTCCGCGAGGCATTATCATGGCGCGTCATGCACATCGCAATTAACGCATGTTTTGCATGTGACGAACGTAACTATTTCCAATAACAATGAATGTCCAAAGTCCGGTTTACTGTAAAATATGTTTAATGTACCGCTCATAGCCATACATTTTATTGTGTGAGTGTTTAAAATATTAAAACACAATAAACACATACTTAAGATAGATGCACGATAAATCAGCTTAGGCAGATGCATACCAAGTAGAGAGCCGATGAGATTGCCCACGCCGCAAGTGGTGATGAGGTACGATATGCTGGCGATGCTTGTTCCGTATATCTCAGCCATGTCCAGCAAAGCAACACCTCTTATGCCGATGACGAGGCCCTTTGCAAGGATGGCAAACGAATAAATTTGCAAATTCAAACTGTAGTGTTCACTAATTGTTACTAAGTTGGTTTGCACTTGCTATGGTGTGAAAGGATGCGAAAAAAGGAACTTTTACTTTTTTGTTTTATCCCTGTTGCAAGAGACTCTTTTCTACCCCGTCCTTACCTCGAGACACTCCTTCCTATCCTGTCTTTACTTCAAGCTGCTCTTTCCTGCCCTGCCCTAACTTCAAGACGCTATTTCCTCTCTTGCCCTGTATTTCAAGACACTGCTTTCTTTCCTCTCCTTAATTAGAGATACTCTTTCCTGCCCTGTACTTTAAGACGCTGTATCCTGTCAAATCCCTTTTTCAAGGCGCTGTTTTCTATCCTGCCCCTACTTCAAGATAATATTTCCTTTCCTCTCCCAAATTTAAGATGTTCGTTCCTGCCTTGCCCTTATTTCAAGACAATCTTTCCTCTCTTGTCCACACTTCAAGGCGCTATTTTCTATCCTGTCCTTGCTTAGAGATACTGTTTACAGTCCTGTCCTTCATGACGCTTATACCTGTCCTGTCCCTGCTTCAGAACGCTCTCTCCCATCCTGCCTTACTTCAATACGTTCTTTCCTGTCCTGCCCTGCCTTGAAGACGTTCTTTCCTCTCCTGTCGTGACTTCAAGGCACTCTTCTCTATCATATCCTTCATGGTGTTCTCTCTTGTCCTGTCACTTCTTTAAGGTGTTATTTCCTGTCCTGTCCTGGCTTCGACACATTCTTTCCTACCAATTCCTGGCATCAAGACGCTCTTTCCTTTCTGTCCATACATTAAGGCGCTGTTTTCCTTGTTGCGTCTACTTCAAGACGCTATTTCCTGTCCTGTTGTTACTTGAAGATTCTCTTTCTTGTACAATCCCAACTTCAAAACGTTCTTTCATATATTATCCTTACTCAAGATGGTCTTTCCTGTCCTCTCAGGACTTCATTTTGTTTTACGTCATTTTACACTATAAACTATGCAGTTGACATTGAATGTAAGTGGTGGCTTAGAAGTGAGGCCCCAAATTTGCCCATGTCTGTAGTATGCAATAAGTTGAGCAAAAAATTATATAAGAACGTTGAGAAGTGTCGAACGCTTATCGCTCTTTAATTACCTGTAACAGGTTTTGTAGAATGCATTTTCATGCAGAAAACTTTTTAGTTGGCAATTTGAATAGTTTCCTGCGTCTCAACGCTTCCTCTTTGGGACTTATTTATATATTTTGAAAAGAATCTGCCCTAAACCGGAAGCTTGGGCGAGTTGGTGCCAGCATACTTGGGGATTTTAAAAAAGCGCTAACGACGCGAGACCAGACGAGGACCCAGGCCCGCCGCTGACTCACAAGTTTATTCATCCTAACGGCGTACTATATACTTGCGCAGTCAATGACAACAGAAGTACAAATAACGATAAAAATAAAAGATAAAAGGCATAAAAACACCATTGTTATATACATGTACTGAAAGTGCGCACAAGCCAAGTAAATTCAAGAACCAAGAAAATCAATCTCTTTGTTTGACAGAGCAACCCAAGAAAGGCTTGCTAACACACGTGTCACCAAAACTGGCCATTTCCAAGAAGTCGAGCATTTCCCGTGTCAGCTGGTCCCGGTGACGTTTAACAAGCTTACATCGGTGAAACTCAGGCACGCCGCCGCAGTCACTGCAATGAATACCAAGGCGACCTGATCTCGCTGAAGATACGCTATAGGCGTGTTCCCTTAACCGCTCATCAAGACAGTGGCCCTTTGAGCCGATATAACACTTGCCGCCTGACGAAGGAGGGAATACACCACCCCTTCAGTTCAAGTGACAAAGTATTCGCAGGCCGTAGTTTCCTTGGTAGTGTTGTTAACGGGCCTACACAACTTAGACACCTTATCAGGGATGGTGAAAAATACATCGGCACCACACAAGCCTGCGATTCGTTAGAGGTTGTGGGCCACGCAGTGAATATCCGGAATAATAGCAAACTTGGTCACCTACGCGAGCTTGACCGCTCGTGGTTGCTGAAGGAAACCACTTCGGTTTCCTTCAGCAAGCACACAACAACCGCTGTCAACAAATGGGTGGAGAAACTAGCCATTCTGAGGCGTTCAGTATGTTTGTCAAAGCTCTACTGCATTTTGTGATAGAAAAGCTTTCGCAGGGCCATATATGTGTCGCAAGTTCTCGCAATCGCCCGTTTCACAATTTTGTAGTGCGCAGACTCAATTGGAAATAAAGGCTTGCCAGCATGCGGTTCGTACGCCCAAAAAACGTGGCCTGGGCACAACGCAAAAACTAAATTAAAGAATCTAATGACATTCGTTCTCAAGAACTTCAGAAGTCAGAACAAGCGGCGAAAGGCAGTTGCTGAAAATGCCTGATATTTTAGTCCTCCAAGCATGAAAAGACGAACCATCAATTTCCAACACGGCTAGAAAACTTTTGACATACCAGGAGACCTTTGCAACCATTAACATTTCTAGGCGTTCTTAGATGGGTCGGTCGAGAACCACTGAGAATGGGGTCTATGCATGAGCCCATGGAAACACCTTGCGGTTGCAAATAAATGTCGTCATCCGAAGTTGCAAAGTTCGACGTCATGTACATGTCAAGCAGTTTCATATAGTCGTCAACAGAAGGCCCTGCAGCATTCTAGTAAGCGACAACGCCGAATATGTCACGGCAGTCGCTGATGCAGACAAGAAGTTAGTTCATTGTGTCGCAAATAATAATATGAATGTTTAATGCCATACGAAGAGGCCATGCAAACAATCTTCTGGTTGTATTTTAGAAAGGTATTAACCTCATCCGAACTCTTCACAAGGAAAGGATCGTCAACAGACTCAATTTTCAACAGAATCAAACGTCACTGAGCCCAGCTGACACGAGAAATTGTTGAGGCCTTTTAAATGACTAGGGTAGACGACACGTGTGCTAGCAAGCCTTCGATTGCTCTGTCAAACAAAGAGATTGATTTTCTTGTTTCTTGACCTTACTTGGATTGGGCTCATTATCTGCACATATATAAAGCAACGGTATTTTTAGGCCTTTTATCTTTATTTGCTCTTCTTTTGTCGCTAGGCTGCGCATGTATATATTACATTGTTAAGATGGATAAAACTTTAGCTGTGAGTTTCTTCCTCCGGTCGATCTCTCCTCGCTCGCGCTTTTTTAAAATGCTAAGTACGAGAAGAAGCTATGTTTACCACGTTAGCCCACAAAGTCATCAAAATATTGCTTCTTACTGCAATGAAGCAAAAAGATTGACCTACGTCAAGCAATTAAGTCGACGGTACTGAGATAATAAGTGCGTTATTTTGTAGCAACAGTAATTGTAATTAACCGCTTCACTTACTGTTATTTCCGGCGAAACAATATTTTGAAGGGACAAGTTCACTAAATCATTTAAATGCCTACACAGATAAATATTAAATCTGCAGCGAAAACGTCGCATTTTTTTATCCTGTTGGTGCTATGAATTAAAAGCGAGGTATTAAGTTTCACACCGTATAGCTAACGTTTTGATAACAATGAACATAATGAAAACATTCTGCCACAAAAGGTTGCTTTTCGTTCTGTGTATTTCCGAAATTGACCACAAACTGACAATTCAATCTCATTGGGTGGATGGATGTAAAACTTTAATGAACGTCCTGAGCTACGCGACTCAGCGTGCAGCGGGCCGCTTCCACATTGGGACAGTCAGGCCATGCCCGACCGCCGCATCGTGGGCCCTCTGGACAGCCCATAGTTGCGCCCCGGCATCGGGGCTCTTGATAGCGGAGAGCCACTTGTCCTCATTTATTTATTTAATTTTTTGATGATTATGCTAAGTTTCTAGTGAATTTCTTAGTGTGCATTTTTTGCAGTTTGATACGTTATGGATAAATCTCTGAGTATCTTACTGCACGGCCGTAATTTATTATACATTGTGTTATGCCTGTTGGAATTATTCTGGTGCTCACAGCGTCTTCTGTAGTGGGAAATTGGGATTTACCATGATACAATGTTATGGCAGGACTATGTTGAGCCATTCGTGATTTTTGTCCGATATCGAGCGTTTGCTGTTCAACCAGTCTGCTGTTTCGTATAAGGATGTTAACACAACATGGCAAATCTGAGAAACCGAACACAAAATGAAAACAAAAACAAGGGAGTCGACTGTACAACTGCAATTCTCCGATCCTTTCTCCTGTCCGCGTTTTCATTTGTGGTCAATTTTGTTTGAAACCTATGAACACGTACCAACTAATCAGACAGTTCATGTTACCAAAAATATAGCCGTTTGCATTGAATCACAGTAGTGTGACCACGAGAGCTAGGTTATAAATGTGTTAAATGGCAAGCAGCGCAAGACGAGTAATATATATATATGAGAAGTCGTGTTGGTATGCATTGTTCGCTGCTTACGTATTCTAGTACATTTTTTGCAGTTACATCCTCTTTGCGTAGCAACAAGGACGTTAATCTAGAAGTCTAAATATTGAATACAGGTGCCAAACTAGCTTAATAGTTTTCGGGAAGAATTCTCCAAAACATAGTGCATCAAAGAAGTGACCAGAGCTGGCGGTGAGAATTCTTGCTTTGTCTGACCAAAGCGATGCAAATTTTGTGGAGTAAAAAATGATCGTTGATGTTACCTAAATACCGGAGCAACATAAGAACGCACCACCTACCATTCCCAGGTTTCCGAGGCTCAAGTTGCACGTACGTCCCAGATCGAGCCATAGCTTGTTGCGGGTAGGCATATTTAGCTGGACTTGCGGTCACTTGTTCAAGCGATATCTGTGACGGGCAGTCGGTGGCCGAAGTGAAGACGACCATGCCTTCGGCAATCTTGCCTCCGCGATTGCGACAAAGGTTTTATCTCACATCACTCGGAAGAATAGAAAGATAAGCGCTTTATTGGTTCTGTTGCCAGTTAGAGTCACGGGGTAGTACTGTTATGCGTGTGGCTGATAACAGCACTTTTGTATATGTGCGATATTAAAAGCAGTTGGATGGCTGCTATTTCACATGATAGCTAAGCCAAAGGTTATATCGGAAGACTTATGTAAAAAAAGTTTCCTGTAAGGACACCGGTGCGCTCAAAATAAATGTATTTTATGGGAGCGTAAAGTACTTGAATACATTTGTGCATGTTACGAAGGTAAAAGTAAAAATGAAAGCAAACCTAAACCTTTGTTCGCAATCTCGCACTGTGCTACGGCTCCTAAACTGACGCAACCGAGGAAGAATATAAGAAGACTTGGAAAATGTTACGTAGAAATACGTCAAAGCGTCGTCACAAATACGAGCCAGGTTAAGGATATGCTTCTGCATATAATTAGCGAAAAGAAAGCGCGAAATATTCTTGCTACTCAGGTCACAGTATTAGCAATTTTCCAATCCTTGAGCGGGCGCCAATGTGAAGCAAAGATGGCGGCCGGATTCAGGACTCTGTCGGTGCTCAGCTTCAGCTCTATCACATCCTTTCTCTTGCGATATTAAGTTGCGGTGATGTGCTGAGGGCAAACATCTTGTGTTGGCCAAGCACCTTGTGGGTGTTGGTGCAAAAGAAAGAAATCATGACGTAATGGAAGTCGTCGGCCTATGCTGGCATACACCTGCCGTGGAAACCTTTGCCGCATACAGTCTTGGTGCTTTTCCGTGATGTTTTCATTGAAATCGGCGTCAGTGACGCTGAGTTTTACTGTATGTGGAATGAGAGGAGAAGTGATAGCACGTCTCTGGTACGCTGATGTACTGCTACCAGTGAGATATACTTTAATTTGCAATCTCGCTTGATGCAGTAGGGCGCCAACCACCACGACTCACCGCCGTGAGTCGCTTGCTTTCAGTGCAGAAACCTAAACAAGTACTGCCTTAGACGAGCTCGCAATTTAGCGTAGAGTGTGTGTTTGTAAATTATTGACTTCGATAACTTGTTACGAAGTGCAGGCGTACACGTGTACTAGAGAAAACGCTGGATGATCGCCTGCTAATAGGCGGGCTCTTCAAATGAGACCAGCCACTTCGCTATGCCGGTAATTCTCGTCCGAGGCCGCGAGCGCTGAACTAAACATTATGCGTGTTGCTGTGTGGTCGCCTGATATTTCATGTAACGCATGAACTTGATAAAGCTCCTCGTGGCTAACGCTTGCATGTAACCTAATGTAATCGATACTGCTAGCTAAGGCGTAATATTTCGGTATTGTTGTTCACTGCCAATATAAAATAAATTTTCATTTACTTAGCCTTTGCACCATTTAAACTCAGAGCGTGTTTTGTTAGTAACGGGCTTGCCGAGCTACCTGATCTGAACTGCACCGACAAGGAATGGGCCTGGACATCGAAAGAGAAGTCCGTACAAGAGACGTACACTCAGCGATGAAACTGGCAGGGCTTTGCCACGATACTATGGCATCTGCCATATGTTATAGTTGGCATGATTAGGACAGCATATAAATGCTTCTGCATCAATCTGAACAGACGCTGTCAAGGTGCCCGTTTCGTGTACCATCTGTTGGCAAATGAACAAACTTCCTTTCATAACTAAAATGCAAAACTGACGCAACAAGTTTTGACAAAATGATTCCTCAGCGTTTTCCTGTTCTTTGCGAGAACACGACCGTGTAATCACTAGGAGAACTAAAATGAGCCACCCGTTTTGAGTGGACTTCAGCCGAGGCTCCGTAGCATACCACACTGCGTAAGCAATCACGGTGCGTTTCAGGAAGTGCGTTATACAATCATGCAACCTTCTTAGGTAATCTAAGATTTGTTATCGCTAAACCCGTTTCGCTGCTAACACGCGCGCTAATGGCCGATCTAGGTAAATACTGAATACCGCAGCTGACTTCGTTAAATATCGCTAGTCGTCTGAGTGCAGAAGCAGGCCAAGCTAGCGACAACTGTTAGAAGAGCTATGAATTGGGCTAGTTAGTGTGCATTCATTTTTTTCCTGTGCTAATTACTGTAGGACGCAACAGGGACGAAACTAACACTGGATATGAAGCGATCCCCTGTGTCACTTCGTGTCCGCTTCATATGCAGTGTTCGTTTCGTCCCTGTGGCGTCGTACAGTATACTTAGCGCAAGAAGCAACGGATAGCGACAACTGTGTCGGCTCGTGATGGACATTGAAAGGCAAAATGGTTGCATATTTATAACAGGAGCAATGCAGGCGACGGCGCGGAGCAAAATAATTAAGAATCTTAGCTGCACATCAATTTATTTAAAGCGCTTCGCCCTCACGAAAAGAAAAGATATATCATGCACCGTCTCTCACCTGGCAAACAATATACATCTGACGGAAAATGCCGCTAGCATACGACCATCGTTGCCGTTATAAGCTTGAACATCCACAGTTTCTGGACCTATATATCTGCCTAATCTCCGCCTCCGTCACTGGCATTTGGGAAATGATGGAATGATACCTCATGACTCTTCCATCGTGTAGATGTGCTAAGCGGTACGTAACAATACTCCGGATATTTCTTTTTGGAGCCTTGCTCTGTCGACATTGAAAGAGAGCTTGACAAGCGCTCGATATACGCAGCAAAAGTTAGGTTTTCGGAATTCGTTCACATGGATCGCATGGTTCGCAGAGAGTGCTTCGTGGTAGCGTTGGTGGTGCGGCGTGCGATTCCTGAAAATCGCGATATTTCATCTAGGCTCAAGAAACGAGAACCATTTTATACACATCGTTTCCGGCACTCGATAGTGTAATTTGGGAAAGTCTGCCATGTATTATGATGTTGCAGGTTTCTGTTCGATCTAGCTGCAGTCTTCGTTTCCGCTGCTTCTAACATTTACTTGAGATGCGTGCCTGAAATAAAAGTAACTTTGAGGGCAAGGCTCTGAAGCGAGCAGGTGAAGAGGAGGAGGGAGTTTTTTATTTCTCGTATAAGTAACGGACACCTCATCATGGTATTTAGCTCAAGGGTTGCAATTGTGCTATCTGCTACAGGCAATTTTTGATAACTTTGGTGCACTTAGGAAAAACGTAATATTTCGTTATTGTTGTTCACTGCCAATTTAAAATAAATTTTCATTTACTAGCCTTTGCACCATATAAACTCATAGCGTCTTTTGTTAGTAACGGGCTTGCCGAGCTACCTGATCTGAACTGCACCGAGAAGGAATGGGCCTGGACATATACGGGCTATTTTTTTTTTCAAGGACCGATCGGTCGCGAAATGAAAACCACAGTGAAAATCAAAACTGTTTTATTTGGAACATTTAGATACACTTTCCAGTTACTTCTCTACATAGTCACCACTCCGATTGAGACATTAGTCGTAGCGTGGCTTCCTATACACCCTCGTCATAGAAGGCAGCCGGTTGTGCTTTCAGCCAATTCTGTACGGTATTTTGCCGCTCATTGTTTGAGTCGAACTCCTGCCCTCCTAGCCATCGTTTCATGTGAGCAAAGAGATGGTAATCCGAGGGAGCCAAGTCCGGGCTGTACGGTGGGTGATCAAACACTTCCCTTTAAAAACGCTGCAGGAGTTTCTTCGTTGCAGCTGCAGCCGCGCATTGTCATGAAGAAGGACAATGCCTCATGACAACATTCCTCTTCGCTTGTTCTGAATTGCCCTTCGTGATGAGGCTGCAATGATGGTCGTACCACGTTCCATGAATTCCATGAATGTTGTCCCAGAACACAGTAGCCATACGCTTTCTGCTGGAGAAGGTTCGCTTGAACTTCTTCGCTTTCGGGGAATCAGAATGCATCCACTGTTTGGATTGCTCTTTTGTTTCTTCATTTTCGAAACGAACCCATGTTTCGTCCCCTGTGATGATTTTCTTCAAAAAATATTCTCCTGCATCATGGTAGCGCTGGAGAAACGCTAAGGTTGTGTCCATTCGCTGTGTTTTGTGATGGACGGTCAGCAACTTGAGAAACCACCTCGCACAGAGTTTGTGGTGCTGGACTATCTCACTCAAGATGGTATAGACAGCTGACCGGGAAATTTCGGGAATTGAATCACTCAACACAGAAATTGTGAACCGACTAAGGTGTCTGTTTTGGCATGTTGGTAAGACACGAAAGAACATTATGCGCACAAGGCGAGGACAGAGAAGCGGCTAAGACAGGCGAGCGCAGACTGTCGTAAGTCTGCGCTCGTGTGTCTTAGCCTCTTCTCTGTCCTCGTTTTGTGCGCATAATGTTCTTTCATGTGAACCGACGATTTTCTCGAAACGCCTGATCCGCTCGCTGAAAAAAGTCATCGGTTGAGACTCGCTTCCTTCCCTGTTCGCCGGCATCTTGGACGTCTGTTCGTCCTGCTTCAAAGTTCCTGCACCATTGCAGTACTTTGCTGTCACTCATGAAAGTTGTACCGTACGCATTTCTCGTTCGTCGATGAATTTCGGCAGCATTGCAACCCTCAGCATGTAGAAATCGAATGACAGCACGCACCTCACACTTGTTTACGTGCTCACTACACGCTCAGAATTGAGAACTGTGACCTCACGCGATCGACGGGCATACTAGAGACTTAACAAATGAATTGTGCCGCAAGAAAACGAAGAAGGAAATCAAGTAGGAGTACTAGAGAAATTGCGCAACACATCGGCGCACAGCGCCATCGAATTTTCCTTGTTAATTTAATTTCGCGACTGATAGGACCTTGAAAAAATAACCCTCGTAATTTAACTAATGCATGTGCTCTAGCTTGCCTTCACTGTATCACGGGCTGTTTTACGAGAAGGGACTTGCCACCTAGTGAACAGGATTATGAAGAAGAGGTGCATCACGCACCGTGAGTCCTCCGATAACTCGAAGGATCCACACGCACATTACCATTGGTTTGTGAATACCAGTGCAATGCAAGCAGTATGTGAGAGAAGTTAGCAGTTGTTAGATCATAGCTCAGTCAACTTAGCCGCGTCCCACGCGAGCGCTCGCGATACTCTTTCAAGCGCTGACGCGCACATTGCTCCTACTTTCCTCCGGAATGTTCGAACGCGTAAAAACGAGCCCACAGGGGTCTACCTCATAACGTTTTTTTAGTGCGAAAACTTCCTGGCCTCATTCCATGCACTTTGCGATAGGTAAGTAGGTTTCTGTCTGACCTAGTTCTAATTTTTTTTTAAATCCGGCAGAACCTATATCATGATGAACGTCGACGTAAATGCCATTAGCACTGAAGCAATGTCTCAACACACCGCATTGCAACCGCCGAAATGCGTCATGCATCAGGCGGGTATGCAGCCGGTCTGCGCTCTCGCGCTTTCCTCTGGACACCAGCGTACATATATATTCAGACGAGATTGCCTGGATACAAATGGCGTGTGTTGGGACGCCGCCCATACCCGGAGAAACTTCAATGATTTATTTTTGTCATTGAAGAGTGACACATACCTAGTGGCTGATACGAAGTGACAGATGCAGGCGTCAAAGACGTTCGTTTAAGAGTGACACACACCGAACGACACATACCTGACGATGCAAGTATGCGCTAAACAGGTTTATTGAAAAGCAACGCATATGCCACCTGGCACATACCTTGCGGAACATATTAACTTATGAGCAGCGCATAACTTATCTCACATATCCCTGACTCACGTTGGGTCGACGATTGGTTTCAAACCCGGTTGCCTCATCATAGAAGCCCGATGCACTAACCATTACACCATAGACTGCTTATTGACCCAAGTGGGCGGCAAACTGCTTAGATGCAGATAGACAGACAGCAGACAGCCCCCAGAATGTGCGTGATGCATCCTAGAAATTATAATCGCATGACCGACAGTGGTAACGAACGGTGCTGTGCTCTGCCTTCGAGCACAGCAGCCTAATGCCGTAACCGCAAGGCCACGATCGCGCGTATACACGTCCCTCGTGCCTAAGCCGACTAGCTCTTTGAAACGTTTGACGCGTGAGTCACGTACTAGCGTAAATAAGTGTCACATACCCAGGGACCCAAGTTAGCGTCAAATGTGTTCATTGAACAGCCGCACACACCGAGTATCATATAGCAGTAACCCAATTTGGTCCCCCGACGGTTAGTTTCGCGGTTCCCACAGCCCAGAAGCCCAATGCTGTATCCAATAGACTATCAACTACCCAATGACCCAAGTTGTCCGGAAATGGTTAGGCAGACAGAAAGGCAGGTAGACAGATACCGGAAAGGGCGTGAACTATTCTAAGAATGTTAATCGCATTAGTAAGGTAAACTCGTGTCGCAATGTATAGACAGCAGCGTAGTTACACACGTTGACGCATTATTATTGAAGCCTTTTGCTATGCTCACTATCAGCTTCATTGATTAGCAATTCTTTGTCATCGCTTCGGTGTCGCGCTCTTCTTACGTAGAGATACATGGTAGCGAAACTGACAACACATAACGCAACAGTCATAAGACAGACATACAGGAACACGTTAGGGTCATTGTCCAGAAATTGG
Source organism: Dermacentor silvarum (assembly GCF_013339745.2). Taxonomy (NCBI): domain Eukaryota; kingdom Metazoa; phylum Arthropoda; class Arachnida; order Ixodida; family Ixodidae; genus Dermacentor; species Dermacentor silvarum. Next base: position 70,473,852 of record NC_051158.1, read on the forward strand.
CCTACAATAACTGGCGCTGTCATTGATCCGATGCTTTGGGTGACAGCAGCTAGAGCCATCATCTTGTTGTTGATATTTATGAGCCCGGCCGTCCAGGATACTAAAGAGGCGAATATCGGTCCTTGACCGAAACCAAAGAGAGCGCTGCTGAGCCAGAGCACCGTGGAGCTGTTAGAACCCAGTAGTGCGAGCGTCACGGCCGTGGGTAGGAGAATTACATGCGCTGAAACTAGTACCCAGAAGGGGGGAACTTTGATTGTAACCAGACATGCGGTGAGGCGGCCAGCGGCGTATGATAAGAAGTACACAGATTCAACGCGAGAAGCCAAAGATTTCGAGAAGTGGAGCTTGCTCTTGACTGCAAACGAGGCCATCATCTGGGACGTGGTAGACTCGAACGCGACGTAAGTACCTATGTAGAGGCACATTATTGCCAGAACGATTCGGGTAAACCAGACAGTGTTACGCGGTTCCTCAGCTCCCGCAGAGCTATCACCTTCAGGTGTGGAAGGCTTGAAGTCCACATTGTCTATAATATAAAGGACGATCATAGAAACGGTTGGAATAAATAAAAGTGCACCGGCGATACCGAACGCGCAATAAACGCGCGATTCGCCCGTGCCATTTTGAGCGGCGAAGCTATTGCCCAGCTCTACGAGGTTGACAGGCGGGTAAGCGATGTTGTTCTGGGTCAGGTATACGTTGTCGGTAGTGTTCGATGTGGTCGCATTACCACCGTCGCTGTTGGACAAGAACGGTCGGGCGATGAACGGACCCACGAAGCCACCGATGCCGAAGGCAAAGTGGAAGAGTTGAAGCGCCGGGCTGCTGTTCTCTGTCCACATCCTGATGATCCAGACGTTCGCACCTGCGCGCAAATGACAAAGTTTGGTCTCCAAGTATCTGCATTAAGTATATTGGATTGTAATTAGTGGTGTACATGTTTGTATACCAACAAAGACAATGACGGCAATGTTCTGACGAAAACGCTGCTATAACGCAGAAGTTACGACTACATGCCATAGATGCGTATGCTATTAGAAGGAAGTACCTTCTTGAGGTTGCTAACGGAAAGTTGTTGAATACCGGCATAACAGTTGCAATATAATTTATTGCTGCCCCCCCCCCCCCCCCCCCCCACCCGAGGCATGGTGCATTAGGGTGAAGTTCGACACATGGCCGAAGGGGTAACGCTCAGAATTCCTCGATACACTCTTAATCTGGTTACACATGGGTTCACTTAGTAAGGGCAACTTTTTTGCAGAAAAGTTGCTCTTATTTAGGAGTAACACGTGAACTGGATAAAATTTTAAATATGTAGAACACTGTTGCTCTTAATTTTACAAAGATGTAAGAGAAACCTCGTTCCACATTTTTACCTGGAACAATGTTCCTCTTCAGTGCAGAATGATATAAGTAAAACCATGTTCCATATATTTATTCCTGTAACGCCGTTTTGTATAAATCGGCTACTATATATTACCCGAAACAATACTCCATATATCAATATCTGGAACACTGTTTCAACTAGCCAGGCCACCTATGGTGATAAATGGCAGGAAGCAACTCTGTGAAAAATTCTAGAAGTCTTGCTGGAGAATATCGCTAAAAACTAAGTCATGCTGTTTTAAAATGCAAATACACTTATTAAGTAGTAGAAAACACCACTGTAAAAATTACACAGATGCTCTATTTGATACTTTATTATATAAAAAGCATTTTACACAATTGTTCAGAAACGCAGCAATGGAAAAACAAGAACATCAACACAAATGACTAAACGAGCAACAGACACAAACTCCACAGCAAAAATCAACAATGACCAAGGAGTAATACTGAAGGCTACAGCATGCTTACAATCCAATGTGTAGTCATTAAAAGAAATGCTAATGTACGCCTTTTATACGAGGTCATATTTTCTTTTGACATGGTTACATCTTAAAAAGAAGAGTTATGCCAGTGCATTCAAAACAGAAACACAGATATCAAAACCAAGGTCACGCGCAACAAAAAGTAACATTTTGATATCACGAAACATTCAAACAAATCGAGATGTCTTAGCACTGCTAACACAATGACAAGGTAGTGCTCAAAAATTATACATAGCTTAAGGTAAACTCACAAGTAATAAAGCGCATATAAGGACACGGTTTTCTCCAAATTGGACTTTTCTGTATGACTAGATAAGACAACTTGTAAGCTCAAAGTCAGGTACAGACATTGCATGGAACTAAACGTGCCGGCAGGCATAAAGCTTACAGCATAAGCTATTATAATCGCCGATTACAATTCACAGCATTTGCTGCTGTATCGATGAATTTTCTTATCAAAACCACTAAAGCAAGCAAAGAACACTTCCTACAGCACACCTGTGCTAAATTGCTGTAGCGCCTCCCACCATAGCCAAACAAGCAGAAGCACTAAACAGCTACCCCACAGCATCGAACAGAAACAGAGAACATGGAGTAATTTATAAGGCTACAAAGAGGCAAGAACAAGATGTGTCGCCACTAAAAAGGAGGTTGACAGGAATGTTTGTATAAGAGGTAAACTTTTTTTACCCTTACATGTTTAGAAGGGAGATCTGCCTCTGCGTCTAAAACAGTTATAAACATAGAGAAAATATTCGGAACAGCCAATACAAACACTAACATTCAGATATCACAAAATATTGGTCTCATGTTATAAGCCCTGTATACGAGGACACACTTCCTTTCCAAACAGTACTTTGCTCACTGACTACAGATAATACATACCTTGCAAATAATTGACGTTCACCTTGTAATCTGAAAGACAGGTGCAGACCTTGCTCGAAAAAAAAAAACTTCCACTTACCAGCATCACTTAGCATTAGACAATGTATAATTTTTATAAAGGGCATTATAGCAAGTAGATCTGAAATTAAAAACAGGCTTTCTTAGTTTAAAACATTTGTCATAAGAATAGTCAGGAAAATTGCCTTACTGAAATGCCATCTCAATAATGAGCTCCATTCACAAACTGCCTAGTTCATTTATATTTGTAGCACAGATACAGTAAGTAAAAATTGCAGGTTATCACAATTTCCTATTGGCACAATATTAAGAGTCTTCAAGCCAGCGCATAATCAGATTGTCCTGGAACTGTGACAGAAGATCTTCACTTGATCATTCTAGTTCACACCACAATCAAAGTGTTTTGGTTAAAATTCGAGCTCGGACGTTCAGGACCAATATTTGAGATTCATAGCTGGTTTATACATTCCTAATAATTGGACAAGAAATTGGTGGATGGTTGCATTTACAACATAAGCACTGCAAATCACTTAAAAGTTGAATACCAATGTTTAGCTACGTGCTTTGAAAATGGCACATACTGCAAACTTGCTGATATCGACAGCAGCTTTTATTAGAATCTAGGAGCAATGTATTTACTACGAAAGTTCCATTTATAAGTGCTGTTTTGCCTCCATATAGCAATACGCAATCTTCTACAAAGTGCAACAGTATCACTTTGAGTATGCCGCATGCCCTTCCTAACAATCACACCCATCATTTATCACACACACAAAGTCGAAATAGAAGACAGACCAATAAACAGTCACCATATAATGTGGTGACAATGCGTGTGCATGCTTAGAGTGATGCTATTATGACTGACCATTACTTTAAGCTATGCATTTTCTAGAAATGCCAAACCCCACAGCTTTCCTTTAGAATTTTAGGTATTTGCGAGTCACTGCTACTTTTTTTTGATTGTTTGTACTTAAAGAACAAAAAAAAAGATGCTACATGCAGCATCTAGCAGCTAACTAGTTCTTGCAGGAGAATGTTTCAACTGCATAAAAAACTGCTTAAGTTTGTGCGACATCAACAGCGTGGAAATGGCTCCGTCTTAACTAATGCTGTCTGGACCATACCCAAGGTTTGATCAAATGCATGTGGGTACGTGACATCTAAGACGAAGTAAAGTGTTCGGAAAATGATTAGAGCATGCTCCAGCGATGATCCTGCGGCCAGATCAATGGTGTGGTCCTTGCAGACGACGTTTCCTTCATCTTGGTTGATGATACACGGGGCTGGGATAGGCACCGTGTCGTTCATGCGTCTCCTTAAAAAGAATCTTTCTTTCACTGACGTGCAGAAAAATGTCCTCTGGCATTTGCGAGAACTGGTAGCTATTAAATTTTTATAAATAGGTATCCATAACTTTGCCTAAATTAAACAAAATGACATTTAGTTTAAAAATAAGTTATTTGGCCAAACCATAAATGTGACATGCATCAGCACTGATTTTTAAAGATCTGCTGAAATATGGACTAGCACGTGAGTAAAGGCGTGTAAGCACGTTGAGCATAAATAACACTTAACAATGAGATCAGGGCAAATTCAGCTTTTTTTTTGGCCGCAGACACGCGTCAATCTCCGTGAAGCTTGTTCGGCCAGCGCCTGCCGAATATCTTGAAGCTTGGCTTGCATGTCTCCAAACGTAGCTTCAAACCTGACTTCAGCCTCAAGTGCAAGCTGCAAAAATGTACACACAGTGCTCGGTATACCTAGGAGGCTAGACACAGTGACAAGGCTGAATTTCTGGAACTAGACATATCTGAATCGTGGTGTCCTTTAGGTTAGTAGAAATGGTGTCATATAAAGCTAATACAGCACTAGTTTTGTAATTCAATCAGGAATCAGTTTTCAAAACACAAACTGTAATTCCACAATGTTTGTGCCTTTCTGTATAAATGTGCACGTTAAAGAAAAATTCAGCCTGTGTAGCAATGCTTGTAGTATCAACTTTTGCAACTGTAACAATAAACATTACCAAATCAACTAGAAGCTATGGCAGACAAAACACCTAATGTGAACACTGCATGCACCACTCTAGCATCGTCTGGTGTATTTACTTTGGGATCCAACATCACCAATTCTTAGAAGAGCGAGAATTGCCATAACACTTCCGAAAAATGCAAGGTCAGGAATTTAAAGGTAGCTGTACCACATTTGGGTTCGAAAGTGCACAGGAAGTTCATTCTCCGGGTTTTTTCGTCAAGCATCCAGCGTTGCCTCCAGCAAGACCTTCATTCTGCTGATATCCAAGTCTGGTAGCCTTGATTGTCTGAAAGTAAGCGACATTTCATTTTCGCAATATATATAGGCAATTTGGCGTTGAAACTGCGTTAGAAAATTACTGCACAGGCGAGGACACGAAAAAAAAGGAAAGAAAGAGAAAAATTCAGAGCCCTTCCACTACTGTGATGATAGAAGCCAGCGAAGCTGTGACTATGGTGCGTCTGCTGTAGTGAATACTGCCCCCACGATGACAATGAGCGTATCGTCGTTGGGCATCACCCAACCAAACTATCTATCATGAACGTTCCGGTTGAGAAACTCGCGTTGAAACTTGCTGCACAGGGGAACTTGGCGCTAGCGTTGCCGAGGCGTTCACCACCGTTGTGTTCCTGCAGCGCAAGACGACGCTGACGTTTAGCCTCAACATCGCGCTCCCGCAACTCGGGGTCGGCGGCTTTTCGCTGACGCTTCGCCTGGGCTTCGGAAGCGCTCACGCTAAAATCGGCAAATCGACGACGAGCCCTTTCCCGCGAGCGTTCGCGGCGGCGTTGCTCAAACGCGTTAGGACACATCGCCAGTTGCTCATGAATGTATCATACCCTGGAAAACGCGGCCTCTCCATTACGACAACAGAAGCGAAATTCTACGCTGAAATGATTAGCGACGACGACGAACGCTTGACTCGTGGAGTTCGCTTGACTCGTGGAGTTCCTTGGAGCAGTGGTACGCGCGTCGTGCTCGCCCATTGAAAAAATCCAGTTACTATATATATATATATATATATATATATATATATATATATATATATATATACATATACGCGGACACGATCCTGGGGGAACTAGCCCTTAACAGCTTGGCTGTAAAAAGCGACACACTACACGGGGAACGTTAATTCTGCACTATAAACCACGCACGCCCGAGTGCTGTGGTTGAGCGAGCAAACGCAGCGCATGTGAGCAGACACTTTGCCGTCATTGCAGCAAAGCTGCAGCGGTCAGACAACGGTTCGTCGCAAGTTCACTTGCTACGCAAACAGACAGACACATACACATCAGTCAGAACTTTGCCCATACAAATACAATGAGCAGGTTTCGTGTGCGTGCGAGACAATGGCGCGAAAACGTAAGCGCCGTGAGTTTACATCAGAATTGACACATACTACGACAGTAATAAGTAAAAGCGCTCACCTCTGCGTAAAGTCCGTGACGGATGCTAAAGCCAGGCCTCCAGTGAAAACGGAATTTCTCGAACCGAGGGAAAAAAGCCAGATTTTACGCACTTTGCAGGCAGGCAGGCAGGCAGGCAGGCAGTGAACTTTATTTTAAGTCCTGAGGAGCGACTCCGAGAACCCCTTACGGGGGAGGAGCCACCGCGGGCCGCTCCCACGTTGGGACGGGCAGGCCGTGCCTGACCGCCGCGTCGCGGGCCCTCTGGACAGCCCGTAGCTGAGTGGTGAGGTCGGAGCTCTTGAGCGCCTCCACCCACTCTTCTTCCGTGGTGAGATTATCGTGGTCCCGTAACGAGGGACACCGCCAGAGCATGTGTTCTAAAGTGCCGAAGGGATCGCCGCAATCCGGACAATCGGGCTCGAACGAGTCCGCGTACCTACTGACCCTGGCTAGACTGGGATAGGACCCGGTCTGCAGCATGCGAAGGGTGGAAGACTGAGGCCTGGAGAGCTTGGCGTGAGGCGGGGGATAGACCCTCCTGCCGAGCTGATAGTGCTTTGAAATCTCGTTAAACGTGTGGAGCGAGTCCTTGTGGAACCCCGCGCCGCGCCCTCGAGCGGCGTTTCCCCGGCGCGGTGGGTGAGTTCGCGCGCGCGGGCGTGGGCCAGCTCGTTGGCGTTGGGAACGACGGTGGAGACCTGAGGTCCTATGTGGGCCGGGAACCAAGTGATGACGTGGGGGGAGACGCTCCTGCCGCAAACCAGGGAGGCCGCTTCCCTCGAGACCGAACCCGTGGCGAAGGCCCTGACCGCCGCCCGGGAATCCGTGTAGATCTGCGGCCTGCTCCCGTCCCGGAGGGCGAGGGCCACCGCGACCTGCTCCGCCAGTGCCGGAGACGAGCCCCGCACCGACGCGGCGTTAAGGAACCGAAGAACAATTCAGCAGCAGGCAGCCGAACAATACCTTCGCCTTCGCAGTTGGCGCGGCTGGCGCGTTGGCGTCCGATATCGTCGCTTTCAGAACTGTGGCGCTACGTTCGATAGTGATAATAGTGATGGGTTAAAGTGGAAGGAAACATCAACAGATCAGCCGTAGAGATAAGCAAGAGACGATTAGAGTACTGGTGGAAAAAAAGCAGGGGAAAGATGAATAAGGCCTGATCTCGTAAAATCATAGGTAGCGCTGCAAGGTAAATTTTTGAAAAAGAAATAGAATAATGAGAGGTATACAAAAATGCTAGATAAAGAACATGTATAGTATACCTGAATACATCAAGCAGGCTAGGTGACTATTTGTCGCCTAGGGGATGCCAATAAATCATCATCATCATCATCATGAATTCAAGTGCGGCCGATGCAGCTGATTTAAACTTGTAGGATACCCCGGAAATACTGTAGTTATCAGAGACACTACCACGACGTATATTTTACAAACATTTTTGGTCAGTTTGGCTTTGCGAAGGCGGTGCTTGAAGGCATTTCTATTTATAGCGTGGTACTCACGGTAGAAAACACAAGTGGCGCTGAAAGCTCCAGTGACAAATGCCATTTCTGCTTGAGCAATCCGTTAGCTTTGTGACTTGGAAGGCTAAAATTCTACGCCGTTTATTGCTCACCGGCTTGCGATTAGATCTTTTTCTGTCAGGGGGTTCAACTATAAACAAAAGATGCCGTCATATACCAACTGATGCCGCCGCGCCGTCAGTTAATTCGTTCTCGAGAAGCACGAAAACTGATTGCCGCACGCTGGTGATCAGACTGCAAATGTCTGATTCATTTCATATTTATACCGAATGCACAGCCCAGTTTTCTCTCGCGTGCTCCTATCCCACACTTTGCTTACGCTATACATTCTTTGTTCAGTACACATAACGCGGCGGCAAGGCGATTTCGCATGCTTTTGCTTTCAGCCACGTTTTGTCGCATACGGCGTAAAACCAGGGAGTGGCTCCGACTGTTAAAATAAGCCATCGACGAGCGAAGCAATGCTGCGCCAAGACACTGATATGCACCCAGTTAGAAGCGTCGACACGTGGCATAATTGTATATGATATTCGCTTGCCTTTTTCTTAGAGATTTAACTCTTTATTTCTTTCTCCATGTTTTCAGTGTCAGTCTACCTGCTACACTGGCGCTTGCTTGATTGGGTGTCGTTGCCTTGCTCGGTACAATTCCACACAATTTCAAATACTACTGTGTGCTTACCTTGTGTTGATGCGTTCTTTCCTGACGAAATTATCCCATTCGAATCGCTCGCTCCTTCCTTCTAGAACCTGCCGATGTTTCTCTTTAGAGTTCGATTTTAATGGGAACGGGCTCGGCATAAGCGCCAGGCTAAAATATAAGTGAAGAATGTCTAAAAGGTAACAACGCTTTCACTGGTCAACCTTTGGTGTTGCAAAAAGTGCAGACGCTTGTAAGCATCATCCAAAAGCTGGCTGCTGTACCAGTGCTTATACTTTGCAGGCTAAACGGCAGTTGCCTACGAAACATAGCACAAGTGGTCAAACCATAAAATGGTGACTCATGCGTGGCCTCAAAGCACAAATAAGCAAGTGTATAAATATACCGCGGATGTTTTGAGAAGGCTAGGTGAGTTTTTTTACTTCCCAGTTTGCAACGTAAAACAAGGTATGCGGTCACACTTCGTCGCTGTATAATTTTAACTTTGACATTACAATATGGCCTCTCCGTACTTCAAGACTAACCAAATCGTCGTTGTCTCATTATCATGGAATAACTTCGTCGGTTCTTTAATTGACAGTTGTTCCAATCGCATCGCCCTGTAATATCGCCAGTACGTATCATGCCATTAACACTAATTGCAGTGATTGTGAGCAAATTAGAATTTTCAGAGATGATATTGCCATGAGATGACATAGAGTACAGCTCGCTGTCTTCGGTGTCACTGGGGGAGCCAACTCGCTTCCTTGTGGTTGACGGCCGTGATGACATCTGGCCAGGCGGGCCTCTGGCATGCATGCTCTGGCGGGCCTATGGCCGCGAGACGGGGAGGTGAGGCACCTCGAAAGGCGAAGATTTCACCAAAAATTGAGAGAGCACAGAAACAAGTGTTCTGCCAAGAAGACACTCGTCGTCTTTCAATCGGAGGGAACGTAATTCATTGGAGAGCATATGACGACTGAGAAAATTGGAAAATAGGTTAATGGTTACTCACGCTAGCTAAAGGAGTTGCCAGTAAGCATTAAACTTGTTTTCAGAGCATGCTTATATGAGGCCTGTAATCGCGACACCTCTCGCCCACACTATTCTGATGCTCACCAGTGCAAAGTGCAGCGACGCTCAGTCCACACAGAAATATGGTAACGTGCGCCAGTGCCAGGATGCCGCTGAGTGGAATCATGGTCACCGCGAGCGCAGGTCGCTGCCATTGCCAAGATCGAGACCAACTGCGTGTTGTACGTGTCGTGTAACTTGCCTCCTATGAACGAGTAAATAAAATGAGAACCGTGAAACAACGAACGGTTGTAGGATCAAACGATGAGTGAAGCTAAAGCACTGCACGGGCCGATTTTTGTGGCCCGGGCCCGGCTCGGGCCCGTTTTTACATTGGGCGGCCCGCCCGAGCCGATGCAAAACTTTTATGGCGAGACCCGGGCCCGGCCTGGGCCCGGAAATAATCTACGTTACCCGCCCGGCCCGGCCCGCCACCCCTTTACCTTAGATCCGAGCCCGGCCCGAGCCCGGCTCGAAACCGGCCCGAACCCGGCCCGAGACCGAGAAATACATTGTTTCTCAGAGTTGAGACGCCGAGAATAACTCTCGCTGCACGTTACATGCGCACCACCAGAAAGCCCGAGCCCGGCCCGAGCCCGGGTCAAAAAGCACACGCCGTGCCCGAGCCCGGCCCGAGCCCGTGAAGAAACTGCTCTACCCGGCCCGGCCCAGCCCACGGGCCGGGCCGGGCCTGGGCTTTCAGGTAAGCCCGAGCCCGTGCAGTGCTCTAAGTGAAGCAAGTAATGTAAGGCCTGCGACGTGGGTAAACAGCGTAAAATGAGCATATGCTTGCGTCTCATTTTTCACGGCGCAGTCGCGAAGCTTAAGATAAATGGCTTATGTAATTTTGGCATTTCCTGTGTAATACCTGTAGGCAAATAAAGAGATTACATTAAACCAGTTATTAAAGCTAGTTATTCCATGAGACAGGGAAGATATTAAGGCTATACTTTTCTCATTATAACGCCCTCGTACATAGTACAACAGAGACATAGCTTGCACGTGTCACACGCCTAAAAGTGTCGCGCGTGTCAAATATCACACGCGTAGAGTTATATAAGCTCACAACACTGAAATAAATTATTTTCTCAATTGAAAAAAAAAGGGGCATTCCAGCTGTAAGACTTGGTGAAGAAAGGAATGGACACGACGTTACAACGCCGGATATGTATTCGCATCCACACATACACACACTCGCGCGCACACAGATAAAGAAGCAAACTAGCATTTATCTTATTGACGAAGCAAACTTGAAGCAAACATTCATTGCAAGTACAGCGCGCAACGAAAGCGCCAAACATGAATCAAGACGAATAACCGGTGCTTTTACAAAGACGCATTGAGGCCGTCAACTGAGGACATCCTTGTCCTCAGTTGGCATGACTGTGGAACAAGTATCTTGGCTACAGAAAAAAGCGCCTCTGTCCAACTGGCTCAACTTCTGGCGAAAATAGCCTGGCCATTCAGCACTCTGTGGAAACTCAAAGGGGAGCTTCAGATTAGGGTACCTAAGCGTTGGAGCCCTCTAGCGCTTTAGTACGTTATTGGTTGCGTACCCAAGTTGAAAAGTGTTATAGATTTGAGTCGCATGTGCTCGCAGTGCCTTCAACAGTGGTCAATGGTCATAAAGTTCTGCATAGGAGGGGTTGCCATACTAAAAAAAAAAAAAAAGGATTCTGAGGTCTTACGTGCCAAAACCATGATGTGAATATGAGGCACGCCGTAGTGCGGGTCACCGGAATAATTTCAACCGCTTGAAGTTCGTTACCGTGCATTGTACATGGGCGTTTTTTGTATTTCGTCCCTATTGGAATGCTGCCGCCGCGACCGGTATTTGATCCCGCGCCCTCGCGCTTAGCAGCGACACGGCAAAGCCACTTCACCACAATGGTGGGTAGGCGTTTGCATTTTCGGAAATATAAATTAGTTAACTATAAAATGAGAAATAAAAAAGGCTTTTCCCAAAAATATAGGTAGTTTACGTGCCGAATCTCTGTTGACACAGAGCAAACAATGTATGAATGCATAGGATTCCTATTAAGTCGAGGTGAAGCAATCCACCAAACTAGAAATTTTGGCTGCTTGCGCAGCAGTGCTCGCTGTGGAAGTGCATTTATGAGCAGATTTATTGTGATCCGGTGGTTTGTCACGTTCACTTCCCAGAGAAGGACCGCTTCCACGAGATTGATGAATGGGCCGGCGCAGGCGTGTTGAACACATTTCTTTTTTTTTTTTGCGTTCTGAGAGCATGTCTTGACCACCCTCCTCTGAGTTCGCTTCCCGGAAATCTCGTTCTCCGCAGGAGTAACGAGACCTCTATTGGGTAGCGATGTTTTTTTCCGAGCCAGCCCCTCCGAGGACCCGGCACACGTTGGGTTCTCTACTTGCACAAAGCCTCAGTCCCTATTTCTTGGACATGCAAGCCACTTACGTCCCTTAAAGGGGTCCTGAACCACTTTTTATCGAAGTGGAGAAAGACATTTGAAGCGAAAATAGGCTATTTCAGAAATACTTTGCCGCAAAAAGTACTTCAATGCGTTCAGCAGAAGGGGAGTTATGGCAATCAAACACGGCTCCGCTGCGCCTCCCGTTCCTCCTTAATCCCCTGCACGGCGAAAGGCTACGCCGGAGTGGGGCGGGGCCACAACGATCCACCTTCGAAATGTCACCGTGGCGCGCAGTTCAAATTTCATTTTGGTTGTAAACGTAGACGCCAGGACTTCCGGTTTTGGTACCTACGACGCACTAAACGTAAGCCAAACACGGTTGTCCACAGCGAGCAGCCAGTGGACTCGTGGCGGCAGCCCGCGGCGGTCGCGGTGTAGCCGACCGCAGGGACCAATAGCAGCCGCGTATGGGAATGCAATTTATTGCGTAATAAAGCGCACAGAAGAGAGTGCGGATCATGGCTTTAGTTGAAACGAGAGGGTTTCAGAGAAAGGTAACTTCGCGCTCCGCTTGCGAGCTCCACGCAGCGTCTACGGCAGCAAAACTTGACTGAGATGCTCACAGAAGCGTATGCCACCCGCGGGATATTTTATTTCACCAAGCCCGAGGGGTGGTTCAGGGCCCCTTTAATCTACAACTCTTTAATTAGATAATGCACGTGTGCGTGCGTGCGCGCGCGTGCACGTCAGTATGTGTGTGTGTGTGTTTATGGTACGAAAAAATCAGCAAGTAGCCCATATTGATAACCGAGAACGCAAAAATAACTTAAATTGTTTTGTGGCGGAACGATGGGCATTTGCCACTAAAACAGACCCTCGATGTACCACTCACTGGCGGCAATATTTTCATGGCACTATTTTTGTCGAGCGCCCAGCACATGAAAAACAACAGCGCTCAGGAGATCAGACAGCGTTTTCCAAGTTATTGGGTTTAAGCATTTGCGAGAGTGCGCTGTCCTTGACACAGCCTTCAAGGCTTGCCTCGGAACGAACTTTTTCAATGGCTAAATGGTTCTAGAAAACTGCGCGTGAATAACGAGCTCACAGGAAAAAGCTATACTTATGTTTGATATGCGTGTTCTCTGCCCTGTTTCCTTTCAAGCAGGGAGCTGATCTCTATTTTATCGCGCCCTTGAGACATCATCACGGTGCACGATTCACATCGCAATTAACTGACATTTTGCACGGGACATCCCTAACTATTACTAACCATGCACATACTCCAGGATCCTATATTTACAGAAAAAATATTGAGCGTTCCGCGCCTAGCCATACATTAAAACGTGTGACAGTTTAAGATGACAAAACGAAACCAAACACATATTTCAACTAAATGCGCAAACATTTTGCTAAACGTACCAAGAAGAGAGCCGATGAGACTGCCCACGCTGAAAGTGGTGATGAGGTACGATATGTTGGCGATGCTTGTTCCATATATCTCAGCCAGGTCCAGCAAAGCGACACCTACTATGCCGATGACGATGCCCTTTGCAAGAAAGATCAACGAAAAAGTCGGCAAATTTAAACTAAAACATTCACTAATTGTTGCTGGGATAGTTGGTTGGTACCTGCTATGATACAAAAGAACGCGAAGCAAAATGAAGTATCGCTCTTTCCTGTGTTATTCTTGCTTCAAGACCTTTTTTTGTGGCCCTGTCCATACTTCAAGACGCGACTCCCTGTCCTTGCTTCAAGACATACTTTCTTGTGCTTATTTCCAGACGCTCTTCCATGTCGGGCCCGTACATCAACACGCTCCGTCCTGTCCTTGCTTCAAGACACTCGTACTTATTTAGAGACGCTCTTTCCTGTCCTTTCCATACTTCATGATCCTCCGCCCTAGCCTTGTTTGAAGACACTATTTCCTATCTTTTCCTGGCTTTTAGGCGCTCTTTCTCCTCTTGCCCCTACTTCAAGACGCAACTTTCTGTCCTGTCCCTATGTTAGGATTCTATTTCGTGTCCCGTCCTAACTTCAAGACACTCTTTCCTCTACTGTGCTCACTTCAGGGCAGTCTTTCTAGTCCTATACCTCAAGACGCCCTTTCCTGCCCTGTCCCTACTTTAAGACGCTTTCTCCTGTCATGCCATTCATGCTCGTTCCTCTCCGGTCTTGAATTCAAGGCGCTCTTTCATAACCGGTGTTTTGGAATGCACTTTCAGGCAGATGAATAAGATGTTTGATAAGTTTAAACGTTTTCTGTATCTGAACGCTTCTTCTTTGCAACTTATTTGAATATTGTGAAATCAATCTGCGATATACGATAAGTGATGTTTACAACGTTGGCCCATGAAGTTAACAAAGTAGATTTTTTTATTGCATTGAAGTAAACAATCGGCTCTTACGTCGGTGGTATTGGGATAGTAAACGGGTTATTTTGTAGAATTTAATATCGTCTGTTACTGTTATTTCCGGACAAGCTTTACCTTAAAGTTAATTTTATAAAACAAATAAATCTCTTAACAGGTCCAGAGAAGATGCCTAAAAAAAGTTCGATTTTTATATCCTGTTGCTGCTATGAATCAAAGGTGAGATTTACAGTTTAACACCACTTACACGAAAATGAACATATGAAAACGTTTTGCACCAGAAATTTACTTTACCATCTGTGTACGATATATCCGAAACAACAAACGATTATACTAATTCTTACTTCATTTTTCCTTACTTTTTAGGCTTTGTTCTAGTGTCTCTGCCAATGTGTGATGCTTTTTTTTTTTGCACACTGATACGCTATGCACAAATTCCTTAGAATCTTACTGTACGGCTATATTCCTTTATACTTTGTTCGGACCACGCCTGCTTGTATTATTTTTGCCATTCACGCCGTCTTCTCATGAGAAATTTGGCTTTACAGAGACATAATGTTATATAGCAAATTCATGGTCTTTGTCCCATATCCAGCGTTCACTCTTCACACAGCGTGTTTTGTATAAAAATGTTGTCATAATAAAAAAAAGCACCAAGAAATGAGAACGAGGGTAAGGGAGTTGACTGGACAATGGCTCTTATCCAGTCGTCTGTCTTGTCTTTGTTTTGATTTGGTGATCGTCCTTTTTTATCCATGAACACGTACCAACTAGTCCGACAGTTCGTTTTACCAACGATATTTAAATCATGATGATGCCACCGAGATAGCTGGTTTGTAAACGCGTTCGAAGGCGAGCAGTGCGAGAACAGTTAAAATATAGCGTCGTGGTATGCGCTTTTCGCTGTTTATGTACTTTAATGCTTTCTTCCACAGACAGATCATGTTTGTTTAGCAACATCAATGCTAATATAGATGTCTAAATATCGAATGCGGATGCTTAAATAATTAAACAACACTCGGGAGCAAATCTCCAAAGCACAATTCACCAAATAAGCGACCAGAGCTAGCGGTGAGCGTAGCAGAAAAGTGATCGTATAAGTTATCTATAATACAGCCGAAGCAACACAGGAACACACCTCCTACCATGCCAAGATTTCCGACGCTCAAGTTGCATGTTCGTCCGACGTCCAGCCACAGCTTGTTGCGGCAAGGCATATTTAGCTGGACTTGCGGTCACCTGTTCGAGTGATTTCTGCGACGGACAGCGGACCGCTGCAGCAGAGTCCTTCATGCCTTTGACAACCTTGAATTGATGACTGCGACAAAAGATAGTATCGCCCCTCTATCGGAAGAATAGAAAGATAAGCAGAATATTGGTTCTGCTAGGCTTCGAGTCACGCGGTTGCAACGTTATGTGCGTGAGTGATAGCAGGACCTTTGTCTATGTGCAAAAGTAAAAATGCTTGGCCGCTACTATTGCAAATGAACGCTGCGCTATTTTATCTAAAAACTTCTGTGAAAAGAACGGCTTCCTGTAGGGACACCAGGGCACTCAAATGAAGTTGTTTATTTGATGTGAACATTACGTTTTTTTATATTACGAACAAAAAAAAACGAAAATGAAATGCGTTGTTTTAGTCTGTCATGAAGTTACCTTTTTATGTAAACTGAAGTAACCGAAAACATAGAAACAGAAATCTTAATGTTGCCGGCAGGGTCTCATGAGCTTTCATATGCGTTGACCTCTACAACAATAGAAACCAGATTAAGACTGCTTCCGTATTCAATTAATGAAACGTAAGGACAAAATCTCTTTGTTACTTAGGAGGCATCGCTACGTAAGCATTAAGGCTTAAGAAACAGAACTACAGTACACATTGTTTCTGGCGCTCGGTAGCGTAACTTGTAAACGTCTGATACTGCAGTGCTACTTTTACTATTCAACTGCAACTTGAGACGCGAAGATTTTGTTTTGAGATTTGTGTTGTTTGGAGATTTGTTCTCGAGTATTCTTTAATTATTTCGGCCCCCACATTCCTTATTTAGACTTCTATATCAGCGTTGTTGTTGCTAAGCAAACATGATCTATCTGTAAAAAAAAGCATTAAAGTACATAAACATCGAAAAGCGCATACCACGACGATATATTTTAACTGTTCTCGCACTGGTCCCCTTTGAACGCGTTTACAAACCAGATATCTCGATGACATCATTATGACTTAAATATCGTAGGTAAAACGAACTGTCGGACTAGTTAGTACGTGTTCATGCATAAAAAAGAACGATCACCAAATCAAAACAAAGACAAGACAGACGACAGGAGAAGGGAAGTTTTCCAGTCGACTGCATTCCGCTCGTTTTCATTTCTTATCGGTTTCCTTCGCTGTGCCATATTATGCGAACATTTTTATACAAAACAAGCGGAGTGGAGATGGATGGATGGATGGAAAACTTCATTTGGTCCTGCAAGGCTATGGGATGACCCATAGAAGGGCTAATCCCACGTCGAGACCGGAAGACGGAGCTTTGCGGCCGCGTCATGGCCTTGCTGGACTGCCCAAAGTTGTTCAACCAGATCCGGACTGCAAATGGTACCCTCGAACCTGGCCAGGTCCTGAGTGTAGTCGGCATTGGTAGTTCGGTCGCATGGCCAAAGCATATGTTTGAGGTCAAGTGGTTCATTACAGTTCGCGCACTGTGTATAGGGGAATCGTTCCGCCATGTAGTAGTGTAGGCGTTTGGGTGTGGGCATGGGCGTAGCCAGGGGGAGGGGAGGGGGCTGCAGGGGGGGGGGGGGGAGGCTGATAGGGCTACAGCCTCCCCCGCCCGGAATTTTTTCGTGCTGTCATGCACCGCCGGCCGAAACAACCACCGGCGCCGGGAATCATTCTGGATTTTGTCTACAGTGTCTTTTTAACGGTCGAAAAGACATTTCGGCGTGAACATTGCGAACGCACGGAGCCCCATACAAGCACAAAGTTTCAAGGGCTTTTCAATAGCTTGCGGGCGCGTCGGGGCATCACGCAGCGGCCGCGCAATCTAAGGAGCGCATAAGATTTCAATTCCAAAACGTTATGGGTATAAAGTTCCCATAAACTTTTGATGCGAAAGGTGCATTGATATTTCCAAAGGCGTGCTTTAGATTTTCAATTCTGGAACTTTATGGAGTTAATGTTCTTATAAACTTGGGCCAACATGCGCGTCCTCGTGTCCAAGCCGTTTCAGAAATGGAAGCACGCGCTCGCAGTCTTCCACACACACGAAAATAGTAAATATCACCGTGACTGTCAGCTGGCAGCTGATAATTTTCTCCAAACATTTTCAGGAAGCGTGCCCGATGTGATCTATGAGCCGCACCCTGGCAGGCAAAGTAAAATAAGAGAAAACAGAAGAAAGTTAACGGCCTTTATTGAGGCAGTTCTTTTTTGCGGGTGGCAAGGTCTGGCATAGGGGAAGTGGTTGTTCATTAGGTTTTAAAACCGCAGAAATTTTCGCCGCTTATTGTAACAGTTAGCATCATGATCAAGATTATCAGGAGAATACGAAAATTACGAGGACATCAATAACCAATTTTGACCGACCTTGCTCATTAAAAGCCCGGCCCACGCGGCGTTTCCCAAAAACACACGAATTTTGTGTAGTCCAACTTGCCGCATCATCTGTGGCTTTCGTTTGTCCTTTTCTTTCCTTTTTAGCTACCTGCTTTTACTTTTTTGTTTGCAGCAAAGCAATACCCTTCTTTAATTTTGGGTGCAGAATAATTGTTGCCGCTGTGCAGGCAGTTAAAATACGCATTTTCGTGTTGATTTCTGCATTCTTTCTCTATTATTCTCCCCATATGGTGCTGTCACGACCGCAGCATGACACAAATGCATATCACGATTTCTGCGATCATAGTTTTGTTCTTGCCTGCATCGTCTGTCTTTATAAGCGTGAAGTTTACTATCTGTGACTGCGCAACTTTGTCTTGTTTGACGCATTATATACAGTGACGTTTGCTTAGATACGTATATTTATTGGAGACTGATGCATATACTTAAATACCTTGTTGCGGAGGTTTTGTGTATACAAGCATTGAACTTTGTTTCCAGCGACACTTATTGCCCTTTATCAAGTTGTATCTTCGCATTTGTATATTGCTTTCTATCTTCGCATTTCTAATGTATATATTGCAGAAGTCCTGCTTTTTAGATGTACTCACTGTTGCGACTATAATTTCAGTGCAATTATTCACAATATACGACCGGTAACAGCTGCTCCTGCGCAATCCATTGCAAGGAAGGACAGCGTCATTGAGGTTTTTCTCTGGCCGTTGTGTATGTACAAAAATGTAAACAAGGGTCTTGAATGACAAAGATTCATCAAAATATTTGTCCTCAACTTGTTCATTTTATGGCCTTTACGTTTTTCATATCAGCTGCATGCACTGCTTTGCTGGTTTCGAGCTGATATAGTTGTATAGTTCGTATGATGTTTTTTTAACTTATTAAATAGTAAAAAAAATGTGGTTGATCCCTCTTATATAGGAATCGGTATAGAACACGAAAGTGAAACGTGTCTTCACAGAAGTAGTGTAATGTTTATTGCACATTGATATATAATGTCTATTGGTGTTGTGTGGCTAAAGCGCCCTTAGGCGTTGATGCACCCACGCTGACGCCTGGTGGCACGTCTCCTCCATCACGACTACCAACGTCGATGACCATGAGCAACCGTCGTGCATATGGAAGCTGCACTACGCTGCACACGCTAGCACAACGCGAAAGACGAAGCACGTAACTGACACACTAATACAACGCGCAAGACAAAGCACGTAACTGAATCGTCACCGAGTCAAATCAGCGCGTACAGCGCGTCGTAATTGCAGCCTCCGCGATCAACTTCAGAAACATTTTCAGAGCTAATTGCGGAGGCCACGCTCCGCTGTGCTGAGTACGGTGAACGCCACTACCAACGCCACCTAGGTGGCGTTGGTAGTGCTTTTTGATGCCAGCGTCCCTTCGAATGCTGGCATCGAGGCGTCGTAGTGCTGAGACCACCGAAGCGTTCACTGTCGGTGCGCGTTAGTGTCATAATGCAGTACTTCTCTTTTCTGCTCGTAGGCGGCGGCACCGCCCCGAGCAAGAGCGCGGGTACACGGAGGAGTGTTAGATATATAAGGCGCGTCTGTGTAGCTCTCTGCAAATGCGTTTGTGGCGCAATGGGTTAAACGCTCGGCGATATATCGTCGCGGACCGAGAGGTCGTGGGTTCGATTTCGAAATTTTGCATGTTTGTGGAACTTTTTCTTCTGGTTTCTTTCTTTTTATTATGTTCTATGACGTATTTCCGTGACGGAAATACGTCAGTGAAGTCTTGGTGGACCCCGGCATAAAACACTTTCGTGTTAAAAATGCGCAAGCATTGACATCATGCAGTTACTTCAGCCACAATTTTGGGGACATACGAATATATTCTTTTATGAAAAAAATACATATTTTGCTTGTCTTGACAGTGCGTAGCGTTCGATAATTTGTGTGCAGCATCTTATATATGATGGCATTGGCAATGGCAATGCAGTTATGATTCATGTATGTGATCCCTCGATACATTATTCAAGGAGGAGGCCGCACTGCAACGTGAGCCCCCCCCCCCCCCCCCCCCCCCCCCCCCCCCCTTGTACAAAATTTCTGGCTACGCCTCTGGGTGTGGGGTATGTATTGGTTTGAAGTAGTCTCAAAGTGAGTGCTTGTGGTCTCTTGAGTGTGGGATGTGGTGTAGCAAATTCCCTTCGGCTGAGGTAGAAGTGTTTAGTGATCTCGTTATATGTGAGTGTGGCGTCCCTGTTCTCTTGGAAATGGTTTGGACCCATGAGGGCGGCGCTGCGAAGGGTTAGTTCTCGCGCGCTCTTATGGGCCATCTCGTTGAGATTCAGGGGGGCCTTCTCTGTTTCTCAGGTGTGCAGGGAACCAGCAGCTTGAATGGAAGTGGATTTTGCTCTTTTGTATGATATGTAAGGCTTGCTGCGAGATTACACCTTTCTGAAAGGCTCTGGCTGCACTACGAGAATCACTGTATATGTATGGCCTCCGGGTATCCGGTAACGCCAAGGCGATTGCTCTCTGCTCGGCAATCTCTGGGCTGTTTGTGATAACCGTGGCTGAGTTGACGGTCTTGCCCGTGTTGTCCACGAGAGCTACCGTGAAAGCTTTTCTGTCTGTATGTCTTGCTGCATCGACAAAACAAGCGCTCTGCTTTTCTTTATGAATTTTGCGGAGAAGAGTAGCGCCCCGGTATAGTCGCCTTTCTGTGTTGTGTTCCGGATTCATATTGAGAGGTAGCGGTTTGACTTCGAAGCGTTTACGCGTGTCTAACGGGATGTCTGTGTTTAGTGAGTTGATTTTAGGTTCCTCGAAGCCTAACTCCTGGAGCAGAGCACGGCCCGACCTGGTACCCGCCAGTCTAGCCAACTGAGCTCTTTCCTGTGCCTCTGCGATCTCCTCGAGTGTGTTATGTGTGCCAAGCTGCATTAGGCGTTCCGTGCTCGTGCAACTCGGGACACCCAGTGCCTGCTTGGTGATCTTTCTGAGTTGGATATTTAGCTTTGCTTTTTGACAGGGTTTCCACTTGTACATCGCCACCCCATATGTGAAGTGGCATAAGGCGAATGCATGTACGAGCCTGAGTAGATTGTTCTCTTTGAGACCTTGTTGTCTATTGGCGACTCTTTTGATTAGCCTCATGACGTTTTCTGTCTTGGTGATAAGCTTCTTCATCGCCTTGGTATTAGCGCCATTGGCCTCAATTGTCATACCTAGAATTTTGATTGACTCTACTATGGGAATCACTCCTCCGCTTTTAGTGCGAAGTTTGATGTCCCGGTCTTTGGCGTAGACCCAGCCCTTTGTTTTGGAACCAGGTCTAATTGGTGTATAAAGGAGAAGCTCTGACTTCGTTGGGGAGCATTTAAGTCCCGTGGGCTCTAGGTAATCCTCGATCGTATAAAGAGTACTTTGTAATGTCGATTCAATGTGGCCGTCGCTGCCACCGTTACACCATATAGTGACATCGTCAGCATATATTGTGTACTTGATGCCTTCGATGGCGCTAGAGCTCCTGCCTAAGCCTATTAGGGCTAGGTTGAAGAGGGTAGGAGAGATAACGGACCCCTGTGGTGTCCCCTTGTTGCCTAGCGTTAGAAGCTGCGACGTTAGTCCGCTAACCTTAAGCGTTGCTGTCCTGTCGGCTAGAAATGAGCTGACATATGCGTGTAATCTGGGGCCCAATGAGGGTGGAGATGGTATTGAGAATGTATTCGTGTGACAGGTTGTCGAATGCCCGCTCGAGGTCGAGTCCTAGGATAGCTTTCAGGTCTATGGAAATCCTGTCGATGATTTGATGCCTGATGAGCTTCATAGCATCCTGCGTGGATAGCCCTGCTCGAAAGCCAATTAGTGCGGAGTGAAGAGTGAACGCTGGATATGGGACAAAGACCATGAATTCGCTATATAACAGTGTGCCTCTGTAAAGCCAAATTTGTCATGAGAAGACGGTGTAAACTGTAAAAAATAATACAAGTAGGCGTGGCACGAACGAAGTATAAAGGAATATGGTTGTACAGTAAGACTCTAAGGAATTTGTGCATAGCGTATCAGTGTGCAAAAAAAAGCGACACACATTGACAGAGACACTATAACAATGCATAAAAATACAGAAAAATAAAGTAAGAATTAGTTTAATCGTTTGCTGTCATTTTGGATATACACAGATGGTAAAGTAAATTTCTGATGCAGAATGTTTCCATTATGTTCGTTTTCATGAGGTACTGTTAACGAAAAAAATGTTTAAAACAAGCGTCTCGAACGCGCAGCTGACGAAAAAGAGAGATAAAAGACGTAGTTTCGTGTGCGCTCGTGTTAATTTTAACGCGAAGTTCTTAAACCATAGCACATATCCAAGCAATAAGTTAAATAATACTGAAAAAAAAACGAGTGCTCGTATGGTGGTGTTGCTGCCTTTATTCGATTATGACCATCTCCTTCAGAACCTGAATGACTGTGTTGGAAATTGATTATGAGGGAGTGTCTGAGAATGGGAAACCAAACTTCACATTTAATAAAAAAAGAAGAAGATTGTACAGCGCAGGCAAAATGCAATATTTCAATAGACTTTCAAAGCTGCACAGATTACTCGAAGAAAATACATTTGCATGGTCCATCAGACGCGGTTGGAATAAGTTGCGTCAAAGGAGTAAATTACCAATGTCTGTTTGGGTGGAGGAGGAATAAACTTTTATTAGAGAACCAGCACTTTATGATGGCCGGGCCTTAGCCTCCTATAAGGGGACGTCGAGGGCTTGCCTCGCCGCCGCCTCACGGGCGTGCTGGGCCGCCCAGGTTTGGTCGCCGAGGGCAGAGTTTCGCAGAACCTCACGCAACCTCGACGATAGGGTCGTGGTGTTAATGTTTGTCTACTGTGCTGGGCACTCCCACAGCATATGCGGAAGCATAGCCGGGTGAGTGCCACAGCACCGGCAGTTGGTAGCAGTGTAAACGTCTGGGAATATTAAGGTGAAAGCGGGCGGGTGAAGGGTACGTGTTTGTTTGTATATAGCAGACGCAGGATGGCAGCCTGCGCCCGGCTGAACTTGGGGTGAGGTGGGAGGAAGGTATAAAAGGCCTTAACGAGATCGTTATAAGTGGTCAGATTGTCCCTGGTGCCCAACTCGTCTCCAGTGACTCCGGCGCGGTGGACTAGGCCTCGCGCAATGGAGTGGGTGACCTCGTTGAGGTTGGGGAGGTGTGGGTGGACAGAGCCCGCATGGGCCGGTATCCATGTCAGGGAGATCATGCTGTCTTTAGAGTGTGGTGACTGGTAGAGGATGAGAAGCGCTTGAGGAGAAATACGACCTTTGCTTAAGTTAGTGACGGCTGAGCGACCGTCACAAACGATGGTGTCATAGGTGTCTGCTGGGGTAATGGAACAATTTGAAGGGTATTCTCTGCGGGTGTCACAAAAAAAAGTTTACTATGACAACACACACTTTCTTGCGCGTTGGCCCAAACACAAATGCTTTTGGTACTACTCTGCCCCAGTAATAGTTCCGGTTCCACATGCTTTAATTCTCCAGAAGAGAAGTCGAAATATGCCTATCAAGAAAGGGCCCAAGAAAAAGTTACAATCTCTACGATGCTATTCACTGCATGATTAATCATTAGGTCACAAAGCTTTATTCTAGGTACTGCAGGAGTAATGGGTTCTGCGATCCCACCAGATGGCCCTCAGTCGGTGCTGAAGACGACCACTTGGGCTCGCGCTGTTACCCAGACGCGTATTTCTATTTGCGCCCAAGCCCAGTGCTCGATCGCTGGCGCCGCCATGCACCGCTCGCGCGTACCATGTTTCTAGCCGCCGCTGTTGGAACGGAGAACAAGCTGGGCTGGTGGTGACTAGGCACGACTGTGGCTGCTGCTAAGGGATCGATGCCATTAAAACGCATCACCGCTTTGATGATCCAAATATAATCTCACTATCAGGGATGGAGCAATCTACCTGACTGGAGCAGTATTTTTTTATTTGGGGTGTTGCGGAGCGCAGCGTAGCATGCGCTCCGCAACACCCCAACGACCGCCGCTTCGCGTCTGCGTCCGGCACCATGGCTTCCGCCACGGCACCGGGGTTCAACCGACCGCGCTGGCAAACATAGAGGTGAAAAAAAAGCGTGATATCAAGAAAAAAGTTTACTGCGAAGGTGGGATTCTAACCTGCGTACGCCTGGTCTCAAAGCAAGCGTCGTAACCACTACGCCATATAGACGCGCTTCCAAAGCTTGCATTCTTGTGAACCATATGATTGCGCTTGAGCGCCCTCGGCGAAAGAAGCCACCTTGAAACATGGTACGCGCGAGCGGCGCATGGCGGCGCCAGCGGTCGAACACTGGGCTTGGGCGCAAATAGAAACACGCTACCCGGACTTGTACTTCCGTATCAGAGATGGTCAGCAGGGTCTCCCACTTTTGCGAGCCTAAAAGCTTATGGAGTTGTTTGTGTGGTGGGTCTGCGGGGCAGTTCCAAAAGAGGTGTTCCATCGTGGCTCTCTGGCTACATTTCGAGCAATCAGGTTTGAATTCGTCTGGGTGGATGTAGTGCATCCTGACCGGGATTGTAAGAGTATTGGTTTGCAGTTGCCTCCGTTTAACACCTTGAGCTTTGGCAATACTTTTGTGAGGAGGCGGTATACCGTTTGTCTAGCTAATTTAAACTATTGGGTGATTTCCTAGTAACTGATGAGACCTTCCTCAGTGCGTTCCGGACTCGAGGCGTTGCTCACGGTTCGGCGTATAGATCCTCGAGCCATATATTGTGAGCTACCTGGTTCTCAGGATAGCCATAGTGAGCCGGTACCCATATCAGTTCCGCGACCACCGGTTTTCAGGCCGGAGGGACGCGACCTGAAACCAGATTTCATTTTGGAATAGAATGAGCAAACTACCTAAATGAGTTGGATAAACAAGCTAATTTAAGGACAACAATTTGAACAGCATTGTCAGCGGGAGTCATAAAAGAAGTTTATGTGGAAACGCACACATTCTTGCTACTTTTGTTACTTTGTTACCGATGCGCCGAAGTCCTCTCTATATGCCCACGCCATTTCCGTAGTATAGTCACCTCCCTATGAAGCAAAGGGCCAACTTCAAATTTTGTTTTAAACTCAAGTGCCTATAAGTAAGCCTTTAACCATTCAATATATGCAAGGACGTACATGCGGCGATCGTGGAATGACAAGAAAAATGGTTGAGAAGGGAGAGAGTAGCACTTGATATCAAGCAGAATGCTAGCGTAAGTCAGTGATTATTGCCTACGGCGCTACTTTGACATCGATAACGCTGTTGTAGGAAAGGCAAGTGCACAAAATTTGGGTCTGCATGACGTGCGTCTATCGACAAATGCAGGTAGAATAGACGTCTCGCTTTTCTGTTGTATATGAATGTGAAAGAATAATCAGGCGACGTCGAAAAAGAGACCTGAGGGATGTCCGGTTATGAAAGTTCTCGTTTTCCCAGTATATCAGTGTACACATTCTATAAAAGTTCTGGCACTCTGAACAAGTCGCTGAGAGAACTCGCAATGGTACGATCAGACGGATGGCACATGCTGACTAATCTGCCGTAGTTGAATTGCCAAACTCGGTCTGTGGGTTCAAGAAGCATTACCTATTTCTGCTCAAAATTATTAAGACATTTGCCGCAAGAGTAGCCTTTACGATGATAGAATTCAATGCAATGCCAATGTTAATAAATGCATCTGTCTTCGTCTTAGTGTTAGCTCAAATTTCGGAAAAATTCAGTGTTTGGAAAGCTAATGCCCTTTCAACTCTTCGGAGAGCGGAGGAAACGTTTACCATTATTGCATTCTACAAGGCGCAATCCTAGCTTTCCGCTAAACTTCGATGGGCTGAGAAGCTTGCCAGGACAAAAAAATGAAATAGTTCTTGATTCACCATGCTATTCGTGTTTTATAAATGATAAAAATCAACAAATAACATCACGAAGAGGCGTCACGATGCACAATCACCAACTGCATTAACGATAAGCTGTTTGTCGGTGCTCAGTTCAGGCCCTCTTCTTACATTGTATACATTGCACTGAACATTGTCACGCACAACATGACAGCTGCATGCAAGGCCCACGTAAAGAAACATGTTCGAGTTTTTTCCAGGAACTGGCCGACAATTACTGGCAGTTGTCATCGATCGGATCTCTGCTACGACAATCGATAGGGACATGATCGTGTTGGTGATGCTGACGTAACCGGCCGTCCAGGAGACCAAACCTGCGTATATGGGGCCCTGACCGATACCCGTAAGCGCTGCCCCGACCCGGAATACCAGAGAACTTGTAGCACTGAATCCGACAAGCTCAGCTGCTGTGGGAAGCATAATGACGTGAGCGAAGCGCTGCAACCCAGAAGACGGACATTTTGATGGTCACGAGAGCCGCAGTGATGACTCGCCACGTAGCCGAAAGAAAAGGTAGCCTCGATGCCAGTAGCTTACGACTTGGGAGAAATGGAGGTCTCTTTTGACCGCGATTGGCACCCGCATCTGAGACATTGTGACGCTAGCAAAACGCTTGAGTAGATAGATACACATGAATACCGGGACAGTCCGAGTGAAACGGACGGGAATGCATGCGGGGTTCGTTGTTGGTCAAAGGCATCTCGTGTGTAGTGGACACCACGTCCTCTTTAAAATCGCTCCTGCCCCCGAAATACAGTACTATTATTGAAATGGTCAAAGCTAAATAAAAGCCACCGACAATTCCGGAGGCGTAGTAATCGTGAGTTGTGCCCGTGTTCGGTCCCGGTGAAGAATGATTCGGCGGTTCGACAAGTACGACGGTATAGTAGCTCGCGTCCTTCCAGCTCAGGTCTGCAATTTCGTTGGCGTTTGTTGTGATGGCGTTCCCTCCAGTGCCCGTGCATAGTAACGGTCGTCCCGGTGAAGAATGATTCGGTGGTTCGACAAGTACGACGGGATAGTAGCTCGCGTCCTTCCAGCTCAGGTCTGCAATTTCGTTGGCGTTTGTTGTGATGGCGTTCCCTCCAGTGCCCGTGCATAGTAACGGTCGGGCAACGAACGAACCCTGGAGGCCGCCAATGCCGAAAGCCAAGTGCAAAACCTGCAGTAGTGGGCTAGTGTTATCTGGCCACATTATGATGATCCACACGTTCGCACCTGCACGCAAGTACTGCAAGACGCAATATTCCATGTGCACTGGGCGTAATTCACAGTGGACCATGAAATGCCAGCACCTGTTTGATCTTGATTTTGAATGCAAAAAAAGAAGCTCGCCCACAATAGTCAGCCAGATCGCACGACATGATTAAGGAAAGAAGAATAAGCTTGTCCGAGGATGTACTGATTCTTCTTGCTCACCCTTCTCGCTATGTACACATTTTTCGTTCCTTTGTTCGCCTGGCCTATAGCATCCCCTAAATTCAGGTTCCTTATTTCTAAAGCTCCGCATAACACACCATCAGCGTGAGTGACCATCAGATGTATTTAAGAACCGCTCAAGAGCAACAACTGCTTCTCTGAATTCGGCGCTTTATACTCACCTATGCGGAAGAAAGCCACACTGAGTCCCCACAAGAAGACGGCGACGTGGGCGATTGCCAGATATCCACTGAGCGCAATCATGATAACCGTGACTCAGCTCGCGGCCGTCGCCAGAATTGATACCATCTGCGTCCTGTACGAGTCATGAAGCTTGCCTTCTGTAAGAGAGCAAGACAGAATCAGGACGCCGATAGTAATGCTCTATATTCGGTGAGAACCCTAGAATTCATTGCAAAGCTCCACTCAAGAAGGCCGCCTTGGAGCTGTGCTGTGCGCCGTCCGTGCTCAACTACATACGCGGTGATCATTTGGAAGTTTACCGAAATTTTGAAAACTCGCCTGTGCCAAATAGCACGATTATTGTACTTGAGCTGGATTATTCGAAGAGGCAGACATTACTAGCACGAAGAATCAAAACACATATTCAACTCATGAACAAGAATTTACTAATTACCTGCTTACTTATTTAAATTACGGTTCATGTCGCAATTTACGAATTGTAGCCGGTGAGTTTGCAAGACGTATTCACTTGAAACGAGTCTCTAATATAACACGAGTCTCGAGATATTATTTCCCAATGTGTGGCACGAAATACATAAGCGTTCCAGTTGCTTTTGAGTTTCAACGCATAAAAGAGCGTTTTGGTTAAAAAAAAAAGGCAGGTGGATCAACATTTCATTTTTACGGCGAGCTTGAAGGCGCATATTTTCACACTGGTGTCATTCAGGAAATTCATTATGCGACGCGACGACTCTGGTTTAGCCAACTTACCAAGAATCGAGCCCAGGAGTTCGCCAACACCACAGGTTGTGATGAGATATGTTGGCGGCGCTTGATCCATATACATGTGGAAGATCCAGCAGCGCCTTTTTGCGAAGCCATTTTGCGAAAAAATTTGAAACGCCGGAGGGGGTGAAGCAAAATGCATGTCACTGCGTATACTATTTTATATATGGCTGGAAAAGGCGATTGAGATCTGTACAGCAAACACTAACGTGCTTAAATTGTGCACCATGCATTATTTGTATAACGTTTACGATAACTTGTAGTAAGCAGAAGCATCACGAATTCCGGCCTTTCTGTTCCCATAGCCAAAGAAGACTCAAGGTAAATACGCCTGGTAGCGAAGCTTCCATAGAAGCCCATACGTTCAAAACATGGCGGCTTATCGGTGGTTCATGGGGCTTAGCGCCATCTGTGTGAGGAGGGAACACTTCCGGTGGAACAAAAAAATAAATTGACGTCATATCCGTTAAAAACAGAAGTGACGTCATTTTGTTCTCATAGGCGCGAAATTTGTTTTTGGAGGCCTGCCATTACAGCTGCATATTCAAAAGCCCCGCCATTCGGCTTGATGGGCGTTCCGAGCTTTCAGCGCGGAAAGCAATGCAGCAAAAGGTCAGCCATACGGGTGTCGAAATCGCATCCCTGCATAGAACATACTTTCTTTGGAGGCCGACGAACGCTTTGGGTGTAGATTGCGTAGGGTGCTCGTCCTTTCGTCGGACGCCAAGCCCGTAGGCCAGCGATGTCGCACGAAAACAACTGAAGTAAACAAGTATCTGACGGTCGCAACTCACTACTTTTGACTGCACAGGTTAAGAAACAATAAAACTACCCGCGTCACCTAATTCAGACAAACGTCGACATGCAAAACAACACAACGTGGTAGGGGGGCGTATTGTAACAGGTGAACTTTACGAGCGCGCCTTTCCACGCGCTCCAAGAGCTGCACTGCATTGCAAGTGATAGCGGCGTCAATGCCCGCCGCTATTGATGGGCGCTCTCACGGTGGGCGCTGAAAAAAGGTATTTAATGATAACGATCAAGTAAAATAGAGTTGTATCTTCTAGCCATGCGTATATGAA
This sequence comes from Dermacentor silvarum, assembly GCF_013339745.2. NCBI lineage: Eukaryota > Metazoa > Arthropoda > Arachnida > Ixodida > Ixodidae > Dermacentor > Dermacentor silvarum. The sequence continues at coordinate 70,503,031 of NC_051158.1, forward strand.
ATGGATTAGGAATTTTATTTTCGTCGAATGAATCTAACTGCGTGTCGCTTTAATTTAAAAACGCCTTTTTTTTCTTTCCCAGTGTTTATTCCCTCCAAGCATAGTCGCGCTTCAATCGCTGCTCCCATAACCCCCCCCCCCTTGCTGATGTTGGTGACAATCGGTTCTGAACCGCTTTTCGCCCGAAGTTTCGCGACCTATGTGGATCGACCTTGGAAGACTTATAAAAGGGAAGATCGAGATCAGATAGGCAAAATGCTGTACAACGATAGATATGTAGTAAAACCTGACTATAGATCATGCAGGCTAGGTAACTTATTTGTCGGTACCTGGTTTCAAAGGGGATGTCAATAATCATCATCGCCATCACCATTAGTCGCGCCAGCCACCGCCGATCTTGTTCGGGTCGTCGAAAAGGGGCGCTCAGAGTACATTCAGATGGTCCTTTCCGATCGCCTGACTCCAGATCACAGCGCTGAGGCAATCTAATGGCGGATTCGGCAAATCACACCGGTACGAACCGGGCGCCGTTTCATCCAATCATCATCGCACAAGGAAACCCCGGTGCGCCTCGGTGGAACTTGCTGAATTCGTCATAAGTATATATCACCGTCGAACCAGTCGGAACAGCCGAGAAATCTGGTCGGTTTCCGGTCACGTGACCTCACCCGTTCCCGTAGTTATCGCTGCTTCCGCAAGTGCGCGTTCGCGACGTTCGTAATAAGCGCATAAGCGTCTTCCTTTTTGTTTTTGTTCGCCAGCGGCAGCGGCACTGCCCGCATTACCGGAAAGCTTTCGCTTCCTCCCCTCTCCCTGCTCCTAAAAGCAGCCGGCTGTTCGGTGGCGCAAGATTTCTCCTACTTATACCCAGAGCTTCTCCGAAACATGTCCTATCAGATTCGGAGGATAACACTGACCATCCGAAGATGCCATTAAACACGATGTATATCTTATCTTCCAGGGCACCGAGAAGACAGGCCTATAACCTTTTTGAGTTCTTCTAATCACTGTAACAGTTACCGCTGTAAAAATACTACTGCTATATTCACGTACGAACATTACTCTTCAAGCACTTTCGTTAGTCGCAAACCAGTCAAGATTAACACTGCGAATACGTTAATACGGCAGGCAAGAACCGCGCCTCGCACCGCGAACCGCTGTAAATGCCCTCGGCCACTCACCCGGACCGGGGGCGCCACAGCGGTGGCCCGGCGTACTAAGCCTGCTATGAGTCTCCAGCCCATACAGCAGGTCTTGTGCGTTTTCATCCAGCGGCCGTGGCACCAGTGTTGCCCTTCTGAACGAGTTTCCTCACAGTCAGAGCTGGTTTTGCGAGTTGTAAGTTGGCGCATGTCAGAAGAGTGCCGACGACGAAGAAACGAGAGGGAGAAGTTGTTTGTTTTATACCGCTCGCTGATGCGTTTCGTCTGTGAGCTGCTTGTCGCTAAGGCAGAGGTTAACTTACGTCACGCGGATTGAATTCCTGTTCGCGAACGCGTTGGAGACCCCGTCGTCGCTCAGTGTGCACTGTGCAGGGACATTCGTTTCGCTTCGCGTGCTCGTTCTGACGTTGCCCTACGCAGGCGGGTGCCCCGATTGCCCCTTTATCGCTTCTTCTTATCGTGTGCGTTCTTCCTTTGTGAAGTGCTCCGTGCTGTTCGCGATATCACGCTAGCTATCGTTGCCGCTGCTTCTCATATCACGCGAAACTGCTACGTTCTCCTTCATCCAGTTCGCCGTAATGTTATTCCGTTGCGCTGCTCAGTAAAGACGCGTGCTATGTTTAGCTTATCACTGTACAGTTTAGAGTAAGATATGATACGCGTGGTTGTGAGGATTGTGACAGCGTTGCCGATGGCGATGCTTACTCCCGCTCTACCTCCCCGATAACCTCCTCAGTGTGCTTGCTCCACTCGCACTTGCACGGCGTCACTTTTGCATTGATGCCCACGCAAGCTCGATTATGGCTGAATTTTGGCCGGACCTTCAACTTGGGCCTGGGAAACCTTGGAATGGTGAGATATGCGTTATTTACCTCCAGTGACACACGGTTTCGTTGAAGATACTTGTATTTTTGCTGTCGGTATGGAAATACATTACATCGTTAAAGTGTCCGTAAAATAATTTATAGCATTTTTTCTTTTATATCCTATATTTGCAAATGTATTATAGGATCAAAAGTGACTGTAAAATAAATTATACTTCTGTAACTGCATTATGTCACTAGTGTCCGTAAAATAATGCATAGTTTTTCTGTTATTCGTTTTTTTTAATATATAATCTTCTTTCTTTATTCTCTTTCGACCTCTCTCCTTTTACCTCCTTTATAAATGATTCACCCCCCCCCTCCCTCAATGCACGATAGCGAACAGAAAACTCTAATCTGATTAACCTCTTGGCCTTTCCACTCTTTCTCTCTTTCTATCTTTTTATAGCACAGATATATTTGTTTCCATAGAAACAGCAATTTGGCTAGCAGTGTCCATGCCGCTTCATTGGCACATACCAGTATACGACACTGACTTGCGAAAAAAATATTTGGACAGCAGATGCCAAATATCTTTTCGCATTTCACATTGACTTTCACGCGGGTTTCTTTCCCGTCATAAGCCATACCTTCGTTCACTGCAATGAACAAAAAAAAAGGGGGGGGGGGAGTGTATGGCAGCCCTTCGCATTAGCATGCGACACCCATAGGACAAACGACAGCCCGTCACACTTTCTAGTCATTCAACGTCATTTTGGCTGATGCAGCGCTGCAGTATACAGGTGCAAATGAATAAGAACACAAACGAGTTAAGGTGTTCTTCTGCCCGCTATCCTTCTGCACCACTACACCAAGTTTCCTACCAACTCGCCAAGCTTTCGACTTGGTCTTGTGTTTTCTCCGCCTTCCCGCTTCCTTCGTCTGCATTACAATAGCGTTGACAGTATTCCGCTACGATTGGCAAATCTCTTCTTGACTTCCAAAATGTCTCGCGGTCCTTCATCTGCCTTTCGGTGCTCTTCGCAATTCATAGGAATTACGACGCCCTAGAATGACTGTTCTTCGATACGGTTCACTTTGCTCGCTCGCGGTTCCCTCATCAAGATTTTTGATTTCATAGCTGCGCAGAATGTCTAGCCAGTTGATTACTTGTGCATGCGCACGAGCACGTCGCTCAATAGCTACGATGAACTATTCAATATCTTCCTATATGCAGACTATTGCCTGAATACTTGCCTTAACTGCACCTATTTAGGTGCAGTTATTGTGTAGTCCCGCGAAGCACAAAAGAAAAGAGTCTGGAAGTTCACAAGCGGCAACAAAAAGTTTTGACGTATTCAATTCATATTATAGGCTGCAATAAGAGAGAGAGAGAAGAACTTTATTTATTTCCGGCAGATTGCTGGGCTGGGTTCCCACCTAGGAGCCAGCGGAGAGACCGTGTCTCCCGGCAGCTTCCTCGGCCTGCTGGATAGCCCACAGTTGCTGGTCCAGGCCTGAACTGAGCAGCGCAGTCCCCCAACGCGCCCGAAGGCCCTCATTGGAGGCCGCGACCCCAGTATTGCTGATTAATGCTGGACATGCCCATAGGATGTGATCTAGTGTGGCTCTGGTGTTACAATACTGGCATAGATTGGTTGTATATAATTCGGGGTATATATGGTTCATGATGACAGGGTTCGTGTATGTTCGTGTTTGTAGCTGCCGCCATTGAACGGACTGGGCCCTATTGAGCTTGGGGTGAGGTGGTGGATACTCTCGCCTTTGCATTCGATAATGTTGAGTAATGTCACAGAATTTAGTGAGCCGATCGTCCCATTCCCACACCACCGCGGAGGTGTCCGTTCGAGTGGCTGCTTCTTCAAACCCGGCTCGGAACGTGAGACCTCGAACCACGTTGTGCGCCACCTCGTTTGGACTGAACTCCGGCTGATCAAGAGGTGTGTGGGCTGGGATCCAGAGAATTTGTACGCATTTGTCTGCCTCATAAGTTTTGCCTGTATTAAGGATCCGCAATGCCTCAGGGGAGATTCTGCCGTTGGCGTAGTTTCGCACGGCCGTTTGAGAGTCGCTGATGATGTACGAGGCATTGGTGTGAGCTATCGCCAGCGCGATAGCCACTTCCTCCGCCGTTTCTATGTGTCTTGTGGCGATTGATGCGCTTGCTTTGCATTGATGTGTGTGGTCTACGACCGCAGCTACGAAGCGGTGACGGTCCCGATAGCGTGCTGCATCGACAAAGACCACTTCCTCGTTGTGACCAAAAATCTTAGTCATAGCTTTGGCTCTACTGACGCGTCTGCCCTCGTTGTGTTCGGGGTGCATGTTCTTGGGTATCGGTGGAACTGTGAGTTTAGTTCGGATATCGCGTGGTATGTCATGTTTGTCGCCGTGTTGGGTGTGGTAAGAGATGCCGAGATTCTCGAGTATCTGGCGGCCTGACTTAGTCCTGGCCAATCGCTCGTATTGTGATATTTGTTGCGCCTCGATAAGCTCCTCGAGGGTATTGTGTAATCCCAGTTTAAGAAGGAGGTCTGTGCTGGCGTGTTGCGGCAATCCTAGTGCTTGTTTATGTATTCGCCTAATGAGGCTGTTGAGTTTTGCTTTTTCTGCGACGAACCATCGGTGATAGGCTGCCGCATACGTGATCTGGCTGAGTACGAATGATTGGATGAGGCGGAGGATGCTAGACTCTTTCATGCCTTTGTGCTTATTGCTGATGCGTTTAATGAGGCGCATCGTGTTCGATACTTTTGCGTCAATGTTGCGAACTGTCTCGCCGTTTCTGCCCTTACTCTCGATTATCAGTCCTAACACCTTAATTTTATCCACGGTTGGTATGATGTGACCGTCGCTTGTCGTGAGTGTTATAACGGCGTGTGTCTGTGCTTGGTGATGTTTGGGTGGTCGGCCCTTGAGTGTAGGGCGATATAGCAGTAGCTCGGATTTCTCCGCCGAACAGGATAGTCCTGTCCCTTGCAGATACCGTTCTACTGTGTCAATAGCCTCCTGTAATATTTGTTCTATGGATCCATCACTGCCCTCGCATACCCAGAGGGTGATATCGTCGGCATAAAGAGTGTGATGGAGCCCGGGGATTGTCTGAAGTTGTGACGGAAGGCCTAGGAGGGCGAGGCTGCAATAACGCTAGAGAACATCAAAGCAGACGCATATATGAGTGCTTAGTTCTTAAAGGTTCATTAGCGTCAAATGAAATTGTCTTATATGAGGTGGGATACAGGACACGTATGTCTTTATCCTAGGCATCACATACCACAACGTCGGCAATTACCTTTCTACAAAAAAAGAGACAAGAAACACCGTTGAAGAACCAGCACACGAAAGCTCAAGGTAACTTCGCTAGTTTCCTGACCACAAGCACAAAAATTCTGAAGGTGCATATGTGCAAGTTGCGCTTTATCATATATCGTTGTCTCCCTGTTCCATATGGTGCTTCTGTTTCAGACTGAATCCTATCAAAGACGCGAAGAGATTAAAGATGGTTTCTCCTGAAGTATGTCTAATCGGTACGTGGCAGTTGCGTAGCCAGGAGATGGCGCACCAAGCACGTTACCAGCCCCCCCCCCCCCCCCCCCCTGCCCCCTGCATTATGCGGCCATTCCAGCCCCCTTTCCCACTTCCTTCCCATCCCCGTTCCCGGGCATGTAGGTGCACCCTCCCCCCCCCCCCCCCCCCCTCAAAAAAAAATGAAGAGTCTGGCCACGTAACTCGCACGTAGACATCGCCAAGCCTGTTGAAAGGCTTCGTTTCTGCGTCTACCGTAGCGTCACTGATACTGAAATCAACGACGTATACGCAAACTGGGGCCAAGAAGTCTGCGAAAGAGGCGGAAGAAGGGAGAGAGAAAAGGTAAAGGAAAGACAGGGAGGAAGAAAATATACGAAATGTTTACATGTGAAAGCGGTTGTACGCGATGTATGTGTGATATTCCATATTTCTTAACTCCAGATTTCACTTGCCCCGCTGAAAGAATGCTTAATTACTACGAAGGACCTGTTATAAAGTGATAGTTACTTCAGTTCACTCTTTGTATAGAAGTGTTAACATTTCACCTTTGGAAAGGTGTACCTCACTGCGGTTATATTGCTGTTAAATTTTCAATTGTTTTTACAAGACCAGCATTGATGTTGAAGTATCACGTACGCTTCTCACGGAAGATATGCTTGGTGGATACTTCTGTGTAGGGTCTGATTGTCGCGCTCACCGGTGTGGCTCTGCTGGACCTTGTGGAAATCTACGACGCCAGCGTCTCGAGCGTCTCGTATCTGATCACTACTCGTGGCATCGGCAACCTTATAGGTTCTCTGCTAGGTATGTATAAGCGCTGAAACCGAATTGACTTTTCCCTATCAAAAAAAAATAATAAAACTGTATGTGCCACATTATCCCATGCGTCCTATATTATATGTGTGATCCAATGAGGTATCGTGGTGAGTCACTTGATTACGAAGCATAGAGGAACACTGCACTGTAACACGAAACCGTGCAGTCGTTTTGCAAAAGTTTGGTGCTGTAACGCCCGTGTGCTTACGTTGTAGTGTACGTTAAAGAACTCCAGGTGGTCAAAATCAATCCGGAGCCCTCCACTACGGTGTGCCTCATAATCAGAATTGATTTTGGCACATAAAACCCCAGAAAGAGGAAGAATAATTGTCATTGAACAGTTCTTAGTCTGCACATCCTCTTGTGTCATGCTTGTAAATCTTCACATCCAGTCCTTATTCTCGCATTACAGCACCGCGTTGTGCTATGCTCCATATGATCATGTGGGATGTTATATATAATTTATGTTCACATTATTAGATGACCAATAGAATGTTATTTATTGGCTGGAGGCAGTTCTGGGCTTGTGGGTTTCGCCAGCAATCCCTGCGCGCGAGCGTCGCTTCTGACAAGAGTTTAAGAAAGCAAATCTGTAGGCACGTTTTCCGGAAATTATTACTAAGCACATTAGAATGTGCTTAGTAATAATATGTGCTTTCACAATAGAATTTAGTGAAAGCGGGGAAACGTTAGGGCCAATGAGCATGCGAAGTTAAATGCGTTTTGTTAAATTATAGTCACTGTAAACATTGCTTCAGCAGGTGCTTGAAAGCGTGAGTAGGTCGTTACTCGCAATTTCCCAGTGTCTTAGCATAACAGTGCCTGACAACAAGTTCACAATCAGTGGAGATGGGGCCAATATTAGACGTGTTGTGTGTAAACATGTTGAACGTTTCTGGTGTAATTACAATCATTGAAAGTAATTAGTGAATACTCGATCGTTTCTTGCCTATTTTCATGCACTTCACGAGGCACATGTTTACCTGATGACCTCGGGGAACTAGACGAGGGACTTGTTTTGTATTTAGTGAAAATAAAGGGGAGGGGGGGATGTATAGGCAAATTTTTGAGCGTCAAAGTATCCTACCTTTCGTTTCCAGTAATTTACTGTTATTAATTTTTGTTACTTACCACACCATAAACTATGTCAATTGTGGCCTTTCGAGTAAATTACGTATCCGTGTGCTAAGGAACATTATGAGTCTGTTTTACGCGAACGGCGCACAATTTAGCCCGCCGTCGGTGCCACCGAGATCAAATTAAACAGAAAAGGATGGGGAGGGCATTTTAGCCAACATGCAAGACTGGTTAATTGTATGTTCATAACTTTACAGTCGATGCAATTCATCGAGCGCTCGATGCGTTCTGCGGCTGCTAACTGCTATGTTACCCCATGTCCTGAGAAGACCCTGCGTCAAACAGCGGTATAATTAGGCTAAAATTGAGGGCTTGTTATGTGCAATGTGTGGCAATTAATACCTTAACGCTTCTGGGACAATTAGGAGCTTTGCAAATAAATACTGAACCGTCCATTTCTTATTATTATCATCCGTTATCTGAGACGCCTGAGGGGCCCTCGATGAACTAAACGAGCCACCTTGTTCATATTTCGTGAATATAAGGGAAGGTTCAGGATGACGTATACACAAACTTTAAAGTGTGTTTTTCAAATACGCGTAGAATTTAGCCCGTCGTCCTGGGATAACTACAAACCACCGAAAGCATGCGAAGCTAAAAGTACGTTGATAAAGTAATGCCTTGGCTAAACATTTCTTGTGCAAAAACAAGAATAGTTAGGTAAGTTAGTGTGGTAACATGATGAAACAGCTCTAACGACGAACGCGAGGACGACAAACGAACACATTTGAGTGCACGAAAGTGTTACATGCGGGCAACAGTGCTAATTTCGAGTCCCATGCCGCAACGTTCTTGAGTCTGTGGGCTTTTACAAGAAACCGAAATTCGTAATGCAACTGCTCAAAAGAAACAGATTCGCTCGAAATCGGGCTGTTATTCCACAAGATCGCTGAAATCTGCTGTCTGTTTTTGACTTGTGAAAAAACTTGCAGACTTCAGGTATTCCTACGGTGGAGTTGTTTTCAAAGGCGTGCGAAATACTAGTGAAATATACGCGTCTTAACACTACTTTGTTTACGGTAGACAACGCTAAATGCTCACAAATTAACTGTTTAATTATTTACAATTATCAGTGATGAAAACCGCCATTTACATACAGACGAACCTGCAAGTTATACGAGTGCTGTTTGTTTTATGCTACGTGGACATTACGTGCGCGAATAATTCCACTCATCGAACACGTAATTAGCTAGAATTATTAAATTAAGCTTGTTTGTTTCTAGAAAACAAATCTTTGAAGCCGTTAATTACCTTGTTCATACGTAGTCCCCATCAAAGATAGAAGATTAACGAGAAGACTGAAACCTCTCTGGTGCAAAGTGAAATAATCACTGCAATACATGTTTCTTGCTTTTGTGCAATACCGCCCCCCCCCCTCCCTATCTTTTACATCATACTTTTTTTGCTATTTTCCAACGAATACGCAGGCGGGAAGCTGTACGACACCTACAACACGCAAGTGATATCGATACTGACGATGATATTGAGCTCAGTCACAGTGCTCATGATTCCCCTGAGTGGGTACTTGGCAGTCGCACACGTCATGGTGTTCTTCGAAGGTCTCAGCTTGGGCGCATTTGGCACTGGTAAGAACTGTACACCCGCTCAGCTTCCGCGGCAACGCACGTTGCAAACACAGCGGGCCAGATATCTTATTGCGATAGCAACTATATGGACACTACAAGCGCATTTCTGCCGTTGCCGTGAGGTTCCGCATAAAGCCCAGGGGCGATAAAATCGTCGCCGCGCGCCGTATGCTGTATGTGCGAGTGAAAGCGTGCGAGGGTGAGCCGGCGATCGCGCGCGCAAGGGAGGACAGCTGGGAGGAAGCCGGGGAAGAATCGCGCCGTCTTCCGTCGCGCGCAAGGCACTGGTGGGTATATACTCCGGCGGCTGCTCCGCATGGCGCGGCCGCCCAGGGGTGCTATGCAGGATGCGCCGAGTTTCTCGTTCACCCGAGTTTTACCCGAGTTTGCTCGATGGCAGTCAGTGAACGAAGATAGCAAGGAACGTGCAATAACAGCAGGCAAAAAGAAATGTCAAGATAAATCCGCGTATGACAACATGAGCGCACCCTGCGCGGCACAGTGCTTCCGCGCTTCAAGCACAGAGGACTGCGCAAGAAAACGCGCCAGCGCCGCGTATTGTTATCAACGTACTATCGCAATTTCGGAATACCGTCACTGCCCCGCTGTCTATCTGCACACTAACCGTGAGCCGCTTGCCACGCCTTTCTCGGGCGCGTCAAGGGCGTGCCTCCTTTTTCTGGCATTATCTTTCTATCCTCCGTCGAATGCGAACAGGGCACATGCGGTGCATTCTTGCACATATACTTTCCCTCAATCGAATACTTTGAAATACAACAAATAAAATAACCAACATTTTACTTCTTAAAGTATCGTTTTTTTTTTTGTTTTGAATGCTGTAAATTTGTGATAACAAACGGACATATAATGAATTATTAAATTTTGTACTTTTTTGCCGCGAGTGGCGACAGTGAGGCGAAAGCTTACAAGCGGATACATTCTAGAGTGTCACACGCACGAGGGAGTTAATGCGGTGAGCAGTCGCCAGGGGCGCTGCAATGCTATGTTCGATAAAGTCAGCCATGACAACGATCTGCCCATTCCCTGTCTAATAGGGGAATGGCAACGCAGCGCTGCGGCATGGCTGTTCACCGCAGGTGCTTCACTGCGGCGGCTATTGAGGCCGCCGCTTTACCAACTGAAACGACACTTTAGCCATAGAGACGGGAGCAACGGCTGTCGCTGCAAAATGGCTGTGCGGTATTCTGGGTCCGTAGTGACGCAGCACAATGAAAATGCACCAGTTTATCTGCGTGCGCGAAGTCTCCGCGATGCATTGCGAACACGAGCGTGCTGCCCAGCGACACAGTTCGTCGCTTGTCACCGCTTGCCCATTGAAGGTGCCTCCGTGCGCATGTGCGCAGAATTTGAGTGTGTTGTTCACTCCAATGTGCTTGCCGATTGCCTCTGCTGCTGAGCTAACAGCGATCGCAGATGGATATCGTAACGACAGCGCAGCAATCGCATTTTGGTGGGTGAGGGCTCTTGTGCGCAGTTAGGAAATTAGACTTCGAACGCAGGAAGGTGTTGCAATTGTTTAGTGTGCCGTGCTTGTGATGACAAAATGCCATTGCACTGGGTGTGTTTGCGCTGACCGCTGACCATGTTTGCTGCAATATATCATTGACAGAGCAGCCATCTCAAATGACAGCTGCGATACGTTGTCGTTGGAAAACACTACGCACTGCTCAAGATCGTCGTCCACCACGGCGCATCGACGCCTTGCAAGCAGCTACAGTGACGTGCGGATAATTATTTGCTGTGCGCTACGTAGCCACAACGCAGGCAATGAACCGTGTTGTGGGGTCATCACAGCCCAAGAAGACATATGCATAAGGCATCGAAAGCCGACGCTTTTTTTTTTTATAGTGGTGCTGAGTACATCACCGATGACAGTGCGTTGTGCGTGTTTTATTTCGCAGGTCAAGATTGTTAATGCCTCTCAGTTCCGCACCACGTCGCTGTTGTCGAAAAATAAGTTGGGCGTGGCCCAACCGTGGTGGGCGCGCACAAGAGTTACATGCCTCACTCGGGGCGTGACGTATGGTTTTGATTGACACGCGAACTCGGGCCAAACTCGTACATCGCGAAACCCCCCTCGAGTTAAACTCGGGAGCATGGCGGCGGCAGCAGCAGCCTGTGTCATCGCATCCAGCGGCGGCAAGCGTCAATATTACCATCTGGACCCGTTCAGCTACATGACCGACGTAGAGTTTCAGCGTCGTTTTTGCCTTTCCAAAACGTCAGTGCGCTGGCTGTGTGACGAGTTAGGCGAACGCCCTTGTCTGCGGAGACTGCGTGGCGGGCATATTATGCTTTCCGAGCACAGACTGATGTGACTAGGCCGCGGAGGATAAGTTCGTGCGATCGCTTCGGCTCTCTCCGGTTTCAAGCGCTGCTCGTCCACCGCGCCCTAGCCCCAGGCCAGGTCCGGCGTCGTCATCGGAGTAGTGGGGCACCTGCGAGCACCTGGGATTCAACCCGGGCCAACCAACCTGCGTAGGCGAAGTGGTTACATTATATTGGAAGACTCAGAATGGAAGCCGGGCTGCCTTCCGATGCAACAGGTGCCGAAATCAGTTTTCGCAGTTATACGGTAAAGCTGCACTGCACGGTCAGAGAGGCGAAGGACGTTACTTCGCCAACACGGACCGCCTCGGCCGTCCGAACGACCACCTCTCCAGGCGGCAAATGATTTGGCTCACGTACTGCGTAAGCAAAAGCGTAGACCTATGGCTGTTGAAGGAGATGACCGGCGACTTGTTTCCTCTATAGGAGCACACCATCGCCGACAGGACGAACTACCCCCGTAAGGTCGCGAGGGACGAGCTGCTGGCGCGACCTCCACTTGGTACCCCGGGTAGATAGCGCAAATTGATGAGTGCCTTCTTCGCGGCGAGCAAAAGTATACAATCGAGGCCACCTAATGACGGGCGACAACTTTCCGCAAGCCACCAAAATTACGGCGGTGTTAAAGTTGGGGGCCCATGGGTCTTCGGCATGTTCTGCGCGACCGGAGGGGTGCTGCGACTTTCAAAGTCGACCGACGAAAGGCGGCGACGCTAGGCGCCATTATTGCAGCCAATGGTCAACCGGGGACCATTATTCATAGTGACGAATTGGCCGCATACAAATGTATCCCAAATTTAGTGGATGCTAACGGGGCTATGCCTCAATCCGCATTGGTAGACAGTCAACCAAAGCGTGAACTTTGTGGACCCCATCACGGGCGTTCACACGCAAAAAAAAAGAAAGTTATTATCAAAAAGTCTAGCGCTCCCTCGTCAGCGATGGGTACAGGGTAACTGCACCGATGCTGGAGTCCCACCTGGGATGCATGTGGTGGCAGTCAACATCCACGTGCGCTGCGAAGACCCTTTCGTGCGTTTGTTAGAAGCCACGGATCGCTCGGGCTAGCCACTACAAAGACTCTTTCCTGCGGTTGTTAGAAGCCATCGCTCGACGCTTGCCAGTATGGAGGTGTATCGCAAAATAAAAGAAAATAAAGCGTAGTTTTCTGACCCTTGTATGTGTGCTTTCCGGCGTTCCTGTGTGCTTACACGGTAAGCGCGCGGCAAACCACTTATGCGCTAGCCGACGCTCACTTCGTCTTGTAGCTGGATGCGCGCGCTACTCGCAGCTTTTCTTTTAGCACGAGCAACGAGCGATCTGTTAAAAGCCCAGTGTGAAAACCAGGCGCACACCAATCTCTGCTCGGAAATGGGAGCGCAAGCACGTAGCAAGCCGCACCAATCCAATCTAGAGCAAAGGAGCAACGAGCGATCTGTTGGAAACCCAGTGAGAAAAGCAAGCGCACACCAATCGGTGCTCGGAAATGCTGGAGCAAGCACGTATCGAGCCGTGCCAATCGAATCCAGAAAAAAAAGAGGGGGGCGAGCGTCCCCTCGTGGCATAGCGCGAAACGTATTTAAATACAAATTAGTCTAATACACATTCCGTGTACATCGTGGAAACATTAAAATGCTTACAACCCACGTTAATGTGACTAATATTATTGTACTAAATGAATTTATTTTATAACTTGCTTGTGCCTGTATTGCACTCGGTGGAACGACAAACAAGTGAAAGAAGGCACGACCATGCACCGACCGTATGATCACGTGAGCCCCAGTTGGTCGACCGCCCATATGGCAACGCCCAAGGGATAATAGCCACCCAGAGTGAATCTAGATTAACCAATGAAACTGGAGGCGTGCCGATGGACAAACTTCGTCTTGTTATCATTTGTTCTTTGATCTTGGGGCGTCGCCAGAGCTCGTGAAGATCCCGAGTTTCGCCAAACTCGGGGCATCCTGCATAGCACCCCAGGCCCTATCTTGAAAACGATCTGTGACGGGGAGACTGTGCGCTGTTTTCGCCGTTTAGTTCGCGCTGAAGTGAGGCGTAGCACGAAGGTCAATTCACTCACTGCTGCGGCCGCGATTCCTCATTCCAGCATCTTGACAGCGAGTTTCCGCGGTCATAGTGTGAATTTGTTCATGTTTCCTTGTGCACGCGTGACACCATGCTTGTCCATTTAGTTAGTATACCTATGTTCACAAGGTTATACAGCCGATAAAACGACTATCCTTAGTTTGTATAGCTGTCCACTAATTAGCTACCACTAATTGGCTATCGCAATCGATTTCGGGCGAATAAACTGCGACTTTTTATTTCAGGTGATCAAAATGTGATACTTGGATCGCGCTAATAGAAAGTCTTTTACAGAGGCGGATACATTATCTGAAAGTACGAAGGACACGCAGAAAGCACGAAAACGAGATTGTATCCCTTGCGTGCAGGCGCCAACGTATGGATCATCAGGATGTGGCCCGAGAACAGTAGCCCAGCTCTCCAGGCGTTCCACTTGGCTTTCGGCATCGGCGGCCTCATCGCCCCATTCATTGCCAAGCCTTTCCTCTCACCAGGCGCCGGAGGCAACTCAAGCAGCATTCTGAACCACACTTTCGGGATGGCCGAGCAGGTTTATCTGACAGCAAGCCACAATAGTGACCTCTCGAAGGAACTGCTCGAACTTGGAAGCGACAGTGAGCACGGTTCGGGCAAGAGCCAAGTTCACTACGCTTTCGCAATTGCCAGTGCCCTAAACATACTGCTGGTTATCTCCATGGTTGTGCTTTACTTCGTAGACAGGACCGATTTCAAGCCACAAGAGCCGAGGAACACGGACGCAGCCGGAGCAGTAATCGTCCAACTAGCGAGCGATGTCCGGTTCACCCGCATAGTGCTGGCGATGCTCTGCGCCTACGTGTGCGTTTACGTTGTCCTGGAGTGTTCGTCGTCCGAGATGTTCTCGCCGTTCGCGGTAAAGAGCGACCTGCATTTCACCAAGGAGGCTGCGTCGCGTGTGGTCGCCGTCTATTTCTCATGCTTTTCCGCCGGCCGCCTCATTGCTGCCCTGCTCACGATTAAGGTGTCCGTTTTCTGGATAATTATCGCATCGCACATCATCCTGCTTCCCACAGCGGTTATTCTCGCGATGTGGGGCTCCACTAGAGCCACGGTGCTGTGGGCCGGTAGCGCCCTAACTGGCTTTTGTCAGGGACCGCTAAACGCGGGAGTTACGGCGTGGACTGCACAGTACATAAGTATTACAAACAAGATGATGTCGCTGGTTGTTGTCACTGGAGGTATTGGTTCCATGTCGCCGCCTCTTCTCGTTGGCCAGTTCCTCGAAAGCAGCCCCGATGTATTTCTCTACGTGTGCCTCGCTGCCGCTTCGCTCTGTATCGTTGTCTTTGTTACCATGTGCGTATACGTGAGAGATATGACGCGGTCGAATGAAAGCGAAGCTCTTCTCGTCAGCGTAAATCATGGCGGCTCTCAAGACAGTATTTCTCCTCCTATTCGTTTTTGAGCAACTTAAGGACAGTAGTGTATGTGTTCTGTTACTTCGAACAAAATGTTATGTTTCTCTTGTGAAAAAGGGTAGAGGACACAATCTCTTGGTACTGAAAACGCGTCAGTCATGTCCACAGCGAGAAAGGGCAATCTTAAGAAAATAATTTGGTGGCTTGGGAAACCACTGTTAGGCCAAGCTCCATGTCATTTCGTACTTTGCATTCTGAAAAAAAATGGTATTCTCAGAAACTGTATTTGATTGAGAAAAAAGTATACTGATGACAACGGGCGTTAATGCTTCACAAGGTCTCTATATGGTGCGTTTACCGAAAAAACTTCAGCAATAAAAGAACGCGCCTTGTTGATTTTAATCTATTGCAGTTCTCACATTATTAACAAGCTTCCAAATACATATCTGGCGTAATAGTATAGTGATCTAGCTTTGTAATCATTGTTCACGTGCTGTCTTCACTTGATTTATTGAGTTTGTGTTTTCACATTTCGTAAGAGCTGCAACCCATTGGGTTTCCCACGCAGTGCAAGACATGGTCAAAAACACAATATTTTTCAAGAAAGAAAAAAAACTGTGAGGCAACTGCTGGAAATGTGGCTGACTCGATAATGCGGCCTTTGCCGCTTTAATTAATCACTTCCGGAAGAAATATGAATCTCACTCAACGTCATATGCAATTGTTGGTCGGAATTGCGGTTCGAAGTATTCCACTTATAGGCATAGTAATAACTAGACCTACCATAGGCAGGATGAAAACTGAATATCTTACTGTGTGCTCTCCCTGCAAGGCTATTCTGGTGCATTACTTTATGCAGTGCTACATTCAAGTTTTTTTTTTTTTTTATCAGCGGCAAGAGGCTAGATGAGTTAACCGCTGATAGCGTCAGTGAGCACCGTAAACTTCCACGTGACTTGCTATAAAACTGCAGATTACGAAATTATAGTTCTGCAGTTTCTCTGTGCGTTGCGGGAAGTACTCGATAAGGGGGACTCAATACTCCCCTACGCTCGCAGAAAATGTGAACGTGCACTGCACATGACTGCGAAACGCTTGCAAAAGGTTTCACTGTGCTGGTGCCTAAGTGTACTCTTACTTACGGGCGCGTTCAGGTGGCCGTCACAGGAGCTCTGGCCACGCTACGAAGGGGGTGAAAAACAACTTTAAGGCTTTAGCACAAGAAGAAGCGGATAAGGAATTCCTGATCCTGCATCGTTATCACCAGTGCAGCCCACTTATATGCTAGCGATAACGCTTAGTTGCTCTTCTGCACGACTTTTGTAGCACTGCGACAGTGCTCTGAAACGACAACCCGAATATGCCATTATAGTTTCCTTGCATTTTTGTGGGTTGAGCTTTGAATGAATGAAGGAATGAATTTATTTCTCCTGTTCGCAGCAGAACAGAACAAGACGCTAAAAGCCGTATGGCCTGACTAATGCTTCTGCTCCGACAACAATTCTGCACACAGGCCGTACGCAGCACACAAATCGCACAGACATGCCGAAATCAAATCTAGTGTCGCGATACAGTACAATTAAAAAAAGAACATGTACACAAAAATGCAAAAATCCGACGGAATACACTCAAGGTGCACTTTGTTTCAAAATATAACAGTGACTTGAAAAGAAATATGGAAAAAGAAGAGAGGAAAAAAGAAGAATAACTCACAATTTATACCACGGCTTCCTTCAGCAAATCTCAATATTGTTCGCAATTATAAAATACTTATATGATTTATTCGGACCCTCCATAATTTCGTCATCATAATAATGTAGGTGAGTTAGCAGTGAAGGTACTTGATAACTTACTAGTTGTTTTCAGCTGAGTCGAGTTCGAATTACACATTTAGTGACATACAGATTGTAGAGCGTTCCATGAAGCGCAAATACATGCGCTTGGCAGTGGAACAACCGACATCAGGGACCTTGACAATTTACCGCTTTAAGGAGCCCCCTTGTTTTCATAAATAGAAAGAGCATCTTTACGGCGTGAACTTTATCGCCGAGGTACAACGTGGACCTTTGTCTCGTCTCGACAAATTTTGGGTGCGCAAGCAAGTCGCTAACTTCAGGGATGCACTCGTCGCAAAATGCTAACGATCGGAAATGCATACGTTGGTAGTACTTGTACTAATTATAGTTGAGTAAGTACACCTCCCTTCGAGGAGTACGTGTGCATCTTAAATGAGCGCCCGAATCGCGACAAAGGCGCAAGCAGCATGTCACTCGCTGGGCACGTGTTTGAGACCCCGGGATTCATTATGCTGACTACCGTATCACACAAACAGGGGGACTTGCTTTCACGAAGGCTAGTTTCCTTTTCAAAACGCGGGCTCCAAAGAGCTGTCTTGTTCGACCGCTGTTAATTATATAAGATTGTCATTGGGTTCGGTTAGTGGAACGTCAAGTCTGACAATGCATTTCCGGTAGTCACATACAGTGTAAATGTTGTACGGCCTTATCGGGAGATACTATTTAGGTTCCCTCTTTGTTGGTAAAGGAGCACTGGTAGCACTAAGAAACAGGTTACCTTGCCCGTGTTATCGCAGGGTTGGTCAATTTTTGTTCGTGGTACCGAGTTGTCAGAAAATTGTCTAGCTTGTTTCTAGACACGCGGAAGGTAAACCCCACAAAGTGCCAAACGCCATTCCACGTGAAAAAAAAATGGAAAGATTTGATATACTTTATTTCTCGCATTGTACAGCACATTCGCACAAAAAATAAAGAAATCTAATTCCAGGTAAGTTATTTAGTATTATAATAAACAACTAATTAGTAAATTCTTTACTAATTATTAAACGCGAATACACGCAATGTGCCTCGAGCGGCGAGTCACGCGGAAATATTGCGTGTATCCGCCCTCTGAAGCGGAGCGCCTCGCTGAGAGATGGCGAGCCGCCCTCCTCAGCGATGCACCCGACGACCAGGAGTGGGCCGTCCAGCGGGCCAGGGCCATGGCCGAGGAACTCAGAAGATTCTTCTCCGGCGATGGGCCCCTGGCAGCCTAGCCCCGGGCACCAACAGCCATAACCGTGGGACAGAATAAAGTTTATTCCTATACTATCGCGGGCTTCTTTCACGCTCGGAAAAGCACTTTTATGTAGCACATATTGAGCAACAGAAAGCTGTGTCCGGAGTTGTTCATGATGCTCTACAGTTTTATTATTAACACTTTTCATCTAATTATAATATTTGAGAAGTCGAATAATTATTTAAGACTAATTATGTTATTAGGCGGAATGCAAAAAATAATCAGAATATCTCCAAGCGACTGCAAACGAGATTATAACCTTGGTTCGGTCCAGCTAGGTGGCATTTAAATATTTATAAATCTTGGCGCTTGATATTTGGGACACCCTGTATATATAGTACAACTGATGGTGGTCTACTGCTGATCACTGTGAGTTGCACTTCGCCTCTCGAAGAAGCAGGACGTGTGTCGTGTGAGCCCCTGAACAACACTTTCCGATGTAGTGAACGTGGTTTAAATCACGGATTTCGAACGTCTAGGAGGTGCGGCGTAATGCTAAAGCATTTCGCTCGCATTTATCCCTAAATCGCCAAAGAACGTTTTTTTTTTTCTCCGCTTCTTCCGAGACCTCTGGCTGAGTCTTAAGCGGTAATAGCACGGAAGGGTGCGAAGCTACAAGCATATCTCACAACGCAGCAACGCCGTCTTCGCACGTGCTTTAGATTTCCGAACGCTACGTAGACGTTGCGCGACATTGCGCCGCCTTTAGGATCAGCCTACGTCCTAACATGAGTGGGGGCAGTACTTCTTAACCGGAGTACAAAAAAAAAAATCACTCGTCATGCCATCGTCGTCGAGCTGTTCATCGTCGCCATCGTCATCGTCTGGTCACAACTTTCGCGAAACGCACTATTGCTCACCTTACACAAAAACCTTGGTTCATCTGGTAACGCTTTACAGAACGCCCGGCAGTTCTTGATAGCCGGCTACCTGCAGAATGCTTCCATACCATTGATTACCTGAGCATGTGGGATCAGCATATTTTTTAAGGAGTGGGGAAGGGGGTGCTCTTCTGCTGACACCTCTCTTCGAGCCCTACTCGGCAAGACAGAACGGTATGACGACAAAAGCGGAATATTCGGCAAGAAATATCCCCGTTAAAATACAAAGAAAAGAAAAAAACGCTGTAGTGACAGAATCATTCAAGCGGGTTACTTCATGATAGGAGAATTCTGTAGCGCCTTGACCACCTTTTATTAGGACGCTTTCATCGCCCAGTACTCCAGAATCGTCTGCTCCGATAACCACAGCCTCTGTGAACTGTGGCGAGTGCAACGGCTGAGAACGTGTTCCGATAGTTTCCTCGCTGCCATAGTCGTGACATGCAGCACTCTTAGGCGTTCTAATAATCTAAGCAAAAGACTTGTTGAAAGACGCCCCAAGTGTGTGTCAGCACAGAACAGTTTCTCGGCTCGAGATTGTCAAGGTTGGAGACTCAACTCGAGAGAGGGGTCCAAGCTTGCAAAAGGGGGTTACGGAAACGGCGTGTTCCACATGAACTGTGGGGCGTCGTACTCTAGAGCACGCGATGTTGTGTGGTTGCATCTGTTCTTGACAGGGTGATAGCTACCTGCGTGTCCTCTTCATGCGCAGACCGAGCCAATTCATTCGGATATTTGTTGTCCACTATTATAGTAGCCTACAAGCCACTGAAACGTGACGTCCTGTCCTCGATGGTTGAAAAAAATTTTGAGGACGCTTAAGCTTCGCCTTTAAGAGTGGAACGCGATCGCATTCAAAGATCCCTGACTGCTTGGCAGGCTTCCCGGCAGCTGCAGCTTTCTTTTAGGGGCGAAGCTCCTTAGGGCGTGGGTCTGTCCTTCCTCCGATGTAGTATTATACAGGTGCCTATAGCCACCTGTAGTTTTATGAAGTGTTCACTAGATGGCGTTCCGGTTCCGGTTCCACTAGGGAGCCTACATGCAAGCGCTGTTTTAGGGTTGTGACAACTCCAAAATTTTGAGCGCTATTTACCGCCAAATTTGGTGAGTAGCCATTTTGATTCTCAATTTCGCTAGAAGTCGCGGCGCATCCCTGCATTCTTTTTGTCACGCTCTGATGTACCCATTTTGGCATGCGATCTACTAAATTTCTTTAATTTAGTTATGCAGCAATGCGCACACGAAACCTGCATACATCTTTAATATGCTAGTTGCCTGTCCTTCAATAGCATACAAAGCAACGAGTGGCGTGCTCGTGGTAGTATTTTCTCACGCCAAGAAAGTGAACTGCATTAAACATTGTCGTTGCGTTCCCCTTGTACACTCTGTTTTTCGAAGTGTGCTGTAATACTGTGCTTACAAGCCTGTTTAACCACGTAGATGTCCCATGCACTGCTCTCAGACACACGGTCTCTGGCCTGCTGAGGCCTCACTGCACCAACCACGTGGTCTGTCGGCTGGTCTTTTCGCCATTTTGGTTCCCACATGCTATATTTGGCGGAAAATTTTACCCGCCAATTTAGCTGGTGACGGCAAGTACTTAACAAAGGTTGTCACCACCCTAAAACAGCGCTTGTATGTAGGCTCCCTAGGTTCCACTTCTGGTTCCGGTTCCGGTTCCACTTTGCGCGCGTTCGGTGCGAACGCGGGCAAAACGCCGACGGCGTCGACAACAGTTCTGCGCGTTGCTGGTGCTGCTGCATGTCCAAATTTATACAGCTGATAAAACTACCTTGAGTCGACCCCATGGCTGCTTCGCATACTACTCAGGGTTCCCCTACGGGAAGATGGTGTAATTTTCTCTCTCGTTCCCGACGCGCGTTCTCTTTATCTTTCGTCCGTAGCTGTGGTTTACCCGAATGATCCCCCGGTGCTACGCCCACTCATCATCATTCACTTCGTGGATATGCTGTGATTTTTTTTCTCTAACCGGCAGCTGCGCACCGAGGTGCGCGGCTCCCAAGGAGGCGAGTGCCATCTGGATGGCGTTTCTGCAAGGAACTAGCCGGAGTGCGCCGCTCTATGAATGGTAGAATTGTTTGAAAAGGGGATTGTGTTTGAGTTTTTGCGTAAGAGAATTATGTTTTCTTGTGTACTCAAATTACAAGCCGACGCTATCATGTCTGTAGGTTGTGGTTAAGTCGTACTTAACTATTTTTCTGACGCATTTTACTTTGAAAAAATGAATTAGTTTACTAACGCCTCTGCGCAACGCGGAGGGCCTGCGTGGTCGGGTGGTTCGGGATGCTTTTCTCGGCCGCGGACGCCGTCGCTCAAGCCAACGCCAACACCGACGCCGACGCCGGATTTTCTGCGACACGGGACCTTTAACGCTGTCGCGTTAATAACGAAGGAGCTTCACCTTTACGCCGTGGAGCGTATAGCAAACGCTGTAGTATTGCGTCAGAAACCTTGAAGGTACAGTGCTCACGGATTGAAACGCGACAATTTAGGCCTAACCAATGCGCATTCTTTTGTTTCCACAGTCTGTAGTTTGTGTGATATCGGCGCAATATCGAATTGTACGCTTAGATCAGAGTCTGTGTCACCTTTCGTGGCCAGATTCGAAGCAACAAGGCATGGTACTCTCGAGTAATTGCACAGAAGGAGTGTTCTATCCAAAATTGGCCTGTCGCGTTTCAATCCGTGAGCACTGTACATCATTTTAGAGGTGGTATCTAACAGGTGTTATATCCCACCCGTTCAGGGTTGTTCTTGTATTCCCATGGGATATGTGAGCACGGAGAAAATATAACAAATGATTCTCAACTACACGCTCACGACTTGCAATGCTGCGGAAATACTGATAACTACGTTGCATCTTGCAGTTTCACAGTGCCTCTTACCACCTTTTCGCCTCGCAACCAGAAGACCAAAAGCATACCCTTTTCTGTCAGGCGATATCGTCTTAGCGCGTCTGCCTTTCTTGATATTGCTAGGTGGCACTAGACGACAAAGTTAACAGCCACCGAATTGAAGACGATGACGTGCTTTCGCTCCTGTGTGCAGACCTCCGTCAAATAATATTATACAATCGTATACGCCTGCGGTGAGACTTCTGCATCCACTTTGATACTTAGCTCAGTGAAATGTTCGACTTGCAGTATACAACAGGAACGCCTGATGGCCTAGTTGGTAAGGTATTATGTACAGTGAGCACAAACGGAACACACAAGGCGACAAGAAGACGGGGGGACATGGTGTTGCAGTATACACTACAGAAATGTTCGCACCCAGAATAGGGTGAACTCATTTGTCACTGGATTAGCACACTTCAGTTGTGAATATAAGCACTCCAGGACACGATGCCACCTTAAAGAAACCGCACAGCCGACCAAATGGCAAAACGAAAGAATAAACATTCTCATGTGGTCACCATGCTATTTATTGGGTTTTGTCGTGTTTTCTAACATCAGTCGAAACAGCAACAATCTGACCGTAAAGACACTATAGCTATAATCACCCTGCGTGGATTGAATCCAGGCAACTTAAGGTTCAACCGGATTCGCCTGAAGCTATTGCGCACCTGTTTTATCGTTCCAGACCAGCGAACTTTTCATCTACACAAGTATTAGTTATAAGCAACCAGCAGCGCAACATAGGTTCACCATGACACATGTCAATGCATTGGATAATGCAAGAGGCAGAGCATTGTCAAAGATAGTTTGATATTTACAAGACAGGCAACACCGAAACATGAAGTATAAAATGAAAAATGCAGGGTTCGCGCAGAACGTTTGACTCAAAGTTCGAGGTTAATTATACAATTTCAAGGATCCTGAAGGCCAAATTAGAGGAGGGGAAACAAACCTTATTCGCAGACAGAGTGAAAAACAGTGAAATATCCTACCTAGCTACAATTTTTAAATGCGAAGCATTTCTTGGCGAACATCTGCCACTTTGACAGTATCTATCTATCTAGCCGCCTGCATCTTGGTGCTCTCATGGTGGTTTCGTTAACTTGGTAGGTACCAAAATTGGCCTAGCATAACAAGAGTGTATGTTGAGCATAAATGATAGGTCATGACATAAATGCCATGACATGCGTGTCATGTAGGTCTAAAGGGTGATGGTAGAAGTCATAGCCATGACCATGCATGACTCAGCTAAAATGGCAATGACTCGGCGAAAAAAGTTTAGCACTCAAAAACCAATGGAACGGTAAAGGGAACGGCGTTCCTTCTGTAAACGTTCCACGGTATTCAACAAACGCACGCACATACGCAGCACATCATGCAGGGCGGACGGGCGACCGTGTGAGGCGCAAAGAACTGTCGCTTCCCTGTCACGTGACTATGGTGCGTTTCTTTCGTGAGTTCTCCCTTATATTTTTATGGCTAGGCTTCAAGATTTTCGCGTGACGCTCCATCCTGTAGACCATCAACATAAACACAGAGCTGGCTGCGGTGACCGAACAGAGCCTGCGCAGATGTTGCCACCTCGTCCGCGCCCGAAGATATCTTCTCGTTCGGGCTCCAAACCCTTCCAGCCGAGGAACAGGATGAGCTGTGGTGACTACCCGCTGTCCCAGATTAACTTCGAGGGACTGAACCAACTTTTCCTCAGGTACAACATGACAATACCCTCAAGCGCTTCGGTGGAATGGCTCTTCGAAATTGCCAACGAATTGTTGTCGAAAAAACGGTTCGTCTGTCGGACACCAACATCGAGATGCAACTCTTACTGAGTTCAACAAGGGACTTTACTAAGTAGCGAATATGTATTCTGGACATTTTTTCACACTCATACAGCAATATCGAATCATCATTCACTAAACGCCTTTGTATTGTTCCTTTCGATGCGGTTTCTTGTGCAAGAAAATTAATTATATTGGTGCATGTGAGTAACTTTATATTTGTACATCTGAAGGGCAGTATCCTGACTGCACATTTGAAGACCGAAGTGGAATGTGCCATATGTGTTGCGCTTGTAATAGACGGCCACCAAAGTTGCAGTTAGACGTGTCTGGAGTATTTACGGTGCTCCCTAAACAAATTTGTCTAGGAGCGTTTCTTTGGGTTCTTTTTATCTTCAGGCAATCAGCTGCCGGCGATTTTCAAATTCGTATAATATACGTAGTTCGATGTGGGTTTTAAATTGCTCACTTTATTTTGCTTTAGGATCATCCAACACTATATATTAATTAAAAATCAAATGTAACGTTAATGTAACGACACGTACCAATGTTCGAAGTGTAACTGGAACGCGTTCCTATCGCATTAAAGGAACTTGTAACGGGAACTCGTTCCAAGATTGGGAAGGAATGAGGAACGAGCTTTCGTTCCTGTTTTAGAGGAACGTGTACAAACAACACTGCACTGAAATCATCTTGTTGACTATCCGCTGATGGCCTCGCGTCTGGCAGTGCTTTTCCAACTGTAGAAGATGGCACTGCCTAAACCGCAAGCACTAATTTCCCGTGAGTTGCCAAATGCTGGAACCAAATGCCCGGTTCTGTTGGTGAAATGCCACTGTGAGATTTTGCAGCGGCGCTCCAGTGCTTTTGTGTACATGTACCGAACTACAATATACGAGCACATCTGTAAGTTTACTGTATGCTGCTTCTCTATTCTGTACCATTTCTTTTTTCCTTTGTATTTGTACTTTTATCCTACTCCTGGAATAGCTCTGAATATATTGCACTGCAGTGTTCGAAAATAATAAATAAATAAATGTGTAATTTTTCATGTAATACTCATTACCTTAAACAAGGATTCTCATCAGACAACATCAAAACCTGTGGCGCTTGTTGCTCTTCGTAAAGTAGCAACTTGTATACAGACACAACCCATGCTCACTCATTTATAGCATGCTTAGGCAGCAGCGCTTTCCCTATGTCTCTTTCACTTAGTTAGATTGAAAATGTTGTCAAAAGATTACGTTAGCTCATGGTTCTTAACATTTTATATGATCGTTATAGCTTTCCTCGATATCTCTCGAGGCTTGCGGTACGATTTCCTGCACTCTACGGCCCTGAAAAGGCAGAACGTGATCACCCTACCTCTGCTTGATTAGTTCCTGTCATGCTCATACCGCGGTGACATCAAGCCCCTAGACAGGTGATTCCTGTTCGAAGGTCTGTCAGTGCAGAACTTTGCCGAATTGTCTTTTCTCTTCCTGTTTTGCATTTGCTACAAGTCTCCTTTTATGGCTTCCTTTTGTGGTTTTATTCCCGCTGAGCTAGCCCTCTCCGGCAAATCATTGCACTCTGTTGAATTCCACCAGCGGATGACGAATCCTTTTTGTTCTGTTCGCTGCACACAGCTGCTCTACTGGCGAAGTTTTTCCGACAGCGCGTGTTGTTCCGCATGTGTTGCGTCTGCCCCCGCCTGTCTGCATGGTTTCT
Source organism: Dermacentor silvarum (assembly GCF_013339745.2). NCBI lineage: Eukaryota > Metazoa > Arthropoda > Arachnida > Ixodida > Ixodidae > Dermacentor > Dermacentor silvarum. The sequence continues at coordinate 70,528,278 of NC_051158.1, forward strand.
GGTGGGCTCCTCTCGTCGGATTGTAGGCTGATCCATTCCGTGGCTAAATATGAGTACAAGTCCACAAAGAGACCGCGCTGATGTACGTTACCAGCCACAGCCGACCACTGTCGGCGATAGGTAAGCCTTCTCCCGTCTTTTGAAGCAGCCAACTGTAAAGACAAAGTGACTCGACGCACGTTTTTCTTAACCCATTAGCACCCAGTGTACGTTTGTAAGTGCAGCACAATTTTGATTTGTAAATAATGAAATAAGAAACATACTCTTTTTTCCTTCTGCTGCCAGTCTTCCAACAAAGTTCCTGCAAAGACTACCACGTTGTAGTTTTTCTCACCTGCATAATGTCTTCGATGTATTCATTGTCAAAATTAATAGAGTGCTGGACTTTGCAAGTACTTCTATTGGCGCAGCTTATTTTTTATCATGCTTAGTATATGCTTCGCGAAGCAAGTGTTTTGTGTAACATTGGGGGAAAATAATGTCGTCATTTATGAATTGCTGACATTGCATGTACAATGCACCTTTACAGTGTCAAATGTAAAACGAATGCAGGTGTACTTTATAAAGTACGCTGGGCCTATGTGTATGCAAGAAGGGTTCGCTTGTTCTCAACGCACATTTAGCCATATTTCTTAAACGTATATTTCGTGGATAAAAACAATTTCAAATATTGTTGCACGTGTAGAGAGATAATAACAATCATATCTACATAGGTATTTTTTCTGCCGGTAACTTTAATACCACTGACAATATTGACAATGCTTTAGTCTTCACATTCAATAAAGTACACACAATGTTACAGTAAATACAGATAAATGAAAACAATTCGCATATTTTGTGAAGATTTTTCGAAGTAGGGTTGATTATGGACGATTGCATTTTAATTACACACCGGGAAAAAACGGAAAATGACAAGTAAGATTTATACGCGTATAGTATAATTCAGCGCCAGAAGATAGCAGCTCTGGCATTAAAATAGGGCAACTCGCATACGGGAAACAGATGCGGGCCTTATCTCATGATAGGTCAGCAAATTCCAACAGGAAGATCACCAAGCAAGTCATGCAACAGGATTATGATGCAATCAATTGAATACCATTGCGAGAGACGCCGCCTTTATACTATATGTTCCAACCTTCATAGAAACGACCACTGCATGTTCTATTTGTGCAGTCCTGCGTCTGTTGTAGTATATCACGTGTTCATCTGTATCAAATATTATATTAGGATCGCGTGACTCCTTGAAAACGACATCAAAGCTACCCTGTTACCTGGTGAAATCATGTTACACACTTGAAGAGTACAAGCACCTTCCAAACAAGGGATAATACCGACTAAAATGGTAATTTTGCCATCAGAAGGCTAAAATAGTCTGTATAAACTTTCATTTGATTGTTCAAAATAAGGCTGTTCGTTTTTAAGAAGTTACAATCTCTAGCGTAACTTTGAAGACCTGCATTGCGTATTGCTCGCATTAAGAGCCAGCGTACTCTATAAAGCACACGATTGTACCATTAGAAGTAACAACGTGCAATTCATAAAACTTTCACAATGTAGTTACAGTGTCAAAAGACCATTGCGTAACAAATATCAATAAAATTTCTCTGGTAGTCTTTTTTTTTACTTTTTTTCGAGAGCCTTGATGGGTCAAAGTAACTTTTTGACTGCTGATAGTCTTTTACTCCGACAAATGCTGGTGCAAGCGATAGCCTGGCCTCCTGTCCTGTTTACTGAAATCAGAGCTCCATTTTCCAAAATGTGTGTGGCACGAAACAAGCACCCTAGTTATCGCGTTTCAAAACACCTGCACACGCGGGACACGTGACTGCTAGAAGCTGATAACGCGGATGTTAGTACGCGTATAGTTGCAGTGTTGCCATCTGCTCCTGCCAAATAACAGGTCAGAATGTTGACACCACGAATGGTCTGTGCTGTTCCGCCCTTTCAACCAATTTAGTACTTGAATATTCGCCATTTTTTTTCTTGAACGTCAGCTTGAGGCGAAGCAGCAGCATTTAAAAAATTAGGTTGGCCGTGGGTTCGAGCAGTTTTTGCATGAATTTTATAACACCTTTTATACTTGCGTAAAAAGAAACTTATCCCCTTACTACGATATCATCATCGTCATCATCATCATCATTATCATTATCATCATCATCACCACCCTATATTTAGGACGAAGGCCTCTCCCTGCAATCTCCAATTACCCCTGTCTTGCGCTAGCTGATTCCAATTTGCACCTGAAAATTTCCTAACTTCATCAACTCATCTGGTTTTCTGCCGTCCTTGACTGCGCTTCCCTTCTCTTGGTATCCATTCTGTAACCCTAATGGTCCACCCGTTATCCATCCTACGCATTACATGGCCTGCCCAGCTCCATTTCTTCCGCTTAATGTCAACTAGAATATCGGCTATCCCCGTTTGTTCTCTGACCCGCACCGCTCTCTTCCTGTCTCTTAACGTTAGGCCTGCCTAACATTTTTCGTTCCATCGCTCTTTGTGCGGTCCTTAACTTGTTCTCGAACTTCTTTGTTAACCTCAAAGTTTCTGCCCCGTATGTTAGCACCGGTTGAATGCAATGATTGTACTCTTTTCTTTTCAACGACAGTGGTAAGCTGCCAGTGAGGATTTGGCGATGCCTGCCGTATGCCTATACCGCGATATACCCATACCCCATACGATACAAACATGATAGAACAAATCATTGGACCTAGTAGAATCAAAAGACAAGCAAATCTGACCTATTTATGCGCAATAGGTGTCATATCTATCAATGAAATACATAGCGATGATAACGGTGGAAATAATTCTTGTATTGTTTTTTATTTAAAGACTATGCCAGCAGCTTGTCACACAACACGAGAAAGTCCATAAATAAACTGGGTATATGGAGAATTTATACATTTGCATTCACTGCACAAAAAATACCAAGCTGTTTGCTTTTTGTGAACCCACGGCAATGTTTTAAGCTTGAAAGACATTCAGCCTGTTCTGCGAGAAAAGCGTTAATTGCCGTATCTACATGATACAGCGTTCAGTTATGGCTTGTGTTGTGAAAGTGTGCAAATATTTGTTCCCTCGCGAGTGAAAAAAAATTGGTGGCAAAATATAATGTTTTCACAGTCTATACTGTGGCGTCTCAACTGTCACACATTTGCTTAACTAAGCAAGCGCTATCACCAAGAACATAAGCACAAAGCTTGAGTTAATTCTGGGTATTGCTTTGTCAAAGGCATGGTTCAATTCTTGGTAGGCTTTAAATGCCCCGCAACTTCGTTTTATTTTCTTGAAGTTCTTTCAAGTCGTTTCTCAGCGCTTCCTTAGTACTTCGTATCTCACACATTTCATTGCTACTTTATTAATGCCAGGTCTCTCACACTGTACTTTTTAGCCATAGACATTTTATTGATACGTATTTAGCTTATTCCAAGCACTTATGAAAAGGAACTGGCATATTCACCTGTTCAGTACAGAACTATCCCCCACTCCTCACTTCGTTCACTGAAATTACGAAGCGCAGAGCTAATAACGATCATGAACCGCAACTTTAGCGTATACAAAATAAAGTTGAAGACTCATACAATACGAAATTTTCTCGGGAATGTTCTGCTGTGTACGCGCTAAATCAGCGAGTATGTATACTGCCTTCCCGGAAAATGCTTCGCAAAAACGCTCGAGGGCATAAACTTTCACGTTTTTAAACAGCGGAGCTGTTTAAGCCGGCCGTAAGTCCGTGATGCGTCGGAAAAAATGCGGGCCGATCCTGGCGGTAGTGCAGTAAGGCTCCAAGCGCAATGGCACATACCTCTGTGAAATAGCGAAGCTGAGCCTGGCTAAGTCTAGCTAAGCATGGTTGGGACTACTTAAGCTTAGCCGGTCATCGATTGCCAATCAGCAGGTAATCGATAATCGATCAATAATCAATAAATTTCGGAAAATGCTGGGGATGACTTGGCAATGATGAGCCTAGCCCAATAACCAGGACTAGCTAGGTAGGTACCCATCAGTTTCGCTATCTCTTTAGCATTGTGCCTCCAGTGCAAGCTACGCAATTTTTTAGCGCCGTATTGCAGTAATGGTTTCGTTGATTCTACAGCGATGAAGCTTCCGAAACGATATGGAGTTCCCGAAGGGCATTCTTGCTCAACGTGGGTCGAACATGCAACGTGAGCCTCGGTAACCTAGGAATGGTATGCATCCTATTCGTCTTAATGTGTAATCGTATCCTCCTGATCTCAGGAGACGTATTTTACCGAAAAGAGGTGGATGAACATTCCCAGTTAACTGCTCTTCAAGATTCTGTCTATATCGGCCACAACACGTAGATTTATTTTACGCGCCAGCGTTTCAGATGTGTTGGTCATCCGGGTCGTGACGAGTCGATTATGTGTCAGGTGTGAATCTTGCTGATCTTGATCGCGTGATAAAATATGTATATATATATATATATCTTTTTTTTTATTTCCGAAGGCTGAAGCCTCCTCGAATATATCTCCTCGAGTTAACTCTCCTCGAATATATCGGCAGCATCAGCTACAGAACAGCAGTTTATGTGAGGCTGCAGCGTTTAGGGCAGGTTTGTCAACAGCTTGATGGCGGGTTGTCAGCAATGATATTGCTGTTGTGGCCTGTCCGGTCATACTGCTTGTGGGACATGATCTGGTAAATCTGGGAAATGAGCACGAAGACCTGTTCCACGGTGCGTTATTAAGCCACACATCGGTAAATTTTATTTATATGTTTGTCATTTAGTATTATTTATGTGGAATTATCCTTAAACATTAACGACGTTATCAACTTTTTCTGAACAGCTAGCGCACAGAATTTCGGCGACACGTGCTTTTAGTCTGCTTTTATTGCGATAGCAATTATATGGGCACTCAAAAGCAGATTTCTGCCGTCGGCGTCGCCGTCGCCGTCGCCGTCGCCGTGAGGTTCCGTATGACGTCAATGGAGATGAAATTGTCGCCGCGCGCCGAACGCTGTATGTGCGAGTGAAAGGGAGCGAGGGACGCGTGCTTTCACGGGGAGTGAACGCACGGCGGAGAACAAACGCGCGTTCTGCGCTGTGCTCCCTTAAGGGCTGCAGAAGTAGGCGTCTCTTTCCTCCTCTACAATCACCATATATGTAGAGTAAACGCACCTTCTTCCGACGCGCGAAAGGCCGTGGGGGAGGGAAGGGAGGCGACGTTTAGCTGCGGCACCAAGTGCCTATTTATATCAGAGGATCCGGCAACCGTCACCAACGCTGCACGCATTTTGAGCGAACGCGGGCAAAACGCCGACGGCGTCGACAACAGTTCTGCGTGTTGCCGGTGCTGCTGCATGTCCAAGTTTATACAGCTGATAAAGCTACTATCATTACTCCGTATAGCTCTCTACACATTTGCTATCGCAATTGATGCTTCGCCTTTCAGGTGAAACTGCGACAACTTTTTTAGTTTATGGAGACTCATAGTGTTTTCAAAATAATACAATATTTTAACCTAAATGGGCCAACAAGTACAGTTGCCGTAATTAAAGAAAGAATGGGACCATGACGTGTTTCTTTCATGGCGAGAGGGAAGGCTTAGTGCGTTACGCCATATTTTTATTCGAAGTGTGCAGCAGAGATGTGTGACAGCGGTTCACGAAGAAGTAGAGGTGCAGACAAAAGATGCTCACTGGTTGCAGCGCTTACAATTATTTAACAACAGTTATGTGATGCTTAACATGCAAAACAATTAACTGAGGTATATCTTGCCAGCATTGTGTTTACTTGCCTATGAAATAAGAGCTGTTTGATCTCGTGCACATACAGCGCACTTATATTTTGTTGGCGACATTTATTAGGGTCTCATAGTTGCCCTCAGTGGTGTGGCGCTGCTTGATCTTGGAGAAATATACGGCAGCAGCATATCAGCCATCTCTCAAATGATTACGACACGTTGTGTCGGGGGCCTGCTTGGATCTCTTATCGGTAAGTACAGCCGGCATCAGTAAAAATACCGGACATAAAGGTAAACACATTTCCCCCGTTTTTTTGTCCCAGTTTGGTGTCGCATTGTTTGGGACGAGTCCTTACATGTAGAGCTGGCATCACTAATGTAGTTTCATTGTTCTTTTTTTTTTCTTTTCTGGGACTATTTTCACATGCATGTTGTGCCTCCTAAATTTAACATTCAATGATTACAGAATCCCTGCCCACGCATTTAGAGCCTGACGTGGGAATTTTCCTGAGAACTCCATGAGTATATTGCCTAGAACATGTTCTAGATTCTGCGGCCGTCACAGTTCACCGCGAGAAACGAGCATGGAGGCTATCGGCGAATCAATGGGGTAGAGAAATGTGCAGTCAAGCGCCCCGCAGGAAAGCGTCGTCGTCACTCAGTGCCCTTCTATGAGTGCACAAAAATATCGTAAACATTCAAAGCGCTCGCAGTTTCTTTTTTTTTTCTTTTACGTTGCGATACACACTTGCCCTAATGAATAGTGTTGGGCATATAAATATATATAGTATGGGGCCGTATATGCCTGTGTTGTGTATGAATTCAAGCAGTGATTTGTGGAATCTACTGTCGCTTACCTGGCGCGCTTGCAGTTTTGCATATATGCGTATGTACATATATCCATACTCAATGCCAGTTTGCTTTTTTTATAGCTTGATGCACTGATTTTACGTTATTACCTCCGACCGACCGACCCACCAACCGACTGTTACGCGTTGTAGTTAACGGCTGTGGAATAATTTTGACCGCCTATAGTATTTGAACCTGCACCAAAATTTAAGGACGTGAGCGTCTTTCCATTCATGCTACGTTAGATTGCGGTAAACGTGGCCCGGAGTCGTACATGCGGTGTAGTTCTCAACAGAAGGTAGTCATAGCCACCACGAAGAGGTTTCACCGCTTGTGTAAATGTTTTATCTTTTAAGGAAGGAAAAACACCTTTCCATTTGTTGCATGCTGACGTGCACAATGTTAGAGTTGCATGAGTATAACACGTCACGCAATTGTTTGTGTGCAGGAACACGACAAGTAAGTCGTCATGTCATCGCCGTCACACTATATATCGCCGTCGCCTTGCGGCTGTCGTTGTGCACAATTAAGCTCTCCTCACTCACACAATTGCTCGCCCTACACAAGCATAACGTATACATCAATTATTTGTTTAATGTTGTCGGATCATTTCACGGGAACTTGCTTTTTTATATATTTCTCCTATATGTGCTTGCCAGTGCGTTTGTCGTGTTCGTTATTGTATGTCTTACTTTTTTTCTTTTTTTGCCGAAGTGTTCAGTAATGTCATTTATATCGTTTACCAGACAGAAATGTTAGTGGTTTGGAGCAGCCTGTTTATTAGAAAGTAGTGTGCCATCTGTTTCTGCTGCTGCATGGGTGGCTGGAGCAGTGTCAAGAAGCGAGATAGCATGCTTTTCCGTCTAGCTGCCAAAATATTTGTCGCAAAGTGTATTTTTCTGCGAACATAATACAAGTGATTGTAGATTGATGTTCGACCTTCTGATAACGTTTTGCAGGTATCCAAATGATGCTGGATAACCAAATACTTGGAATATTCTCCGCATAACATTAATCTCTACAGCGCATGTAATCTGCATTTTTTTTTTCCTGTTATACGGCCATTTTTACAGGAGGGAAGCTGTACGACAAGTACAACACGCAGGTGATATCGATCGTCATGATGTCCTTGACCTGCTTGACTGTGCTCATGATTCCGATCAGCGGGTACTTGGCGCTGGCGCATGTCATGGTGTTCTTCGAAGGGTTCAGCCTTGGTGCATTTGGCACAGGTGAGTTTAATGGAATGCTGCGTTCAATCCGCATGGAAATAATATAGGGCTAGCTGGTTCATGTTAATTTTTAGCACGTACTTACAGAAGAAAAAGTGACTAACAACAGTTTTTTTTTTTACTATTTTGCCATACGCGGTCTTGATTACAGCTGTAAAAAAGATATTCGTTCTTTGCCATGCAAATCAGTGTGCCTTCCTGTATTACTTACGTTGTGCTTTCAGGTCAGCGCGTTCTCAAAACATTCCGCATAGACCACGGGTCTCGAATTTATGCCGTACCGTGATTTATGGGTCACATATACTTGGCATCTGATTTGTACTAAGGCTGTACTCTGAAGGAGCAGTAGATTTTAATGAAGAGAAGGGAAGAGAGGTCGGCTTGGAGAGCGTGTCTCTAGCCTGCTACTCCTCACTGGGGTAAGGGGACGTGGGAGATACAGGGAGAGTAGGTGGCCGGTGATTATGGTATGGTACAATGAGCTAGTATATACACATTGTCCTAATACGCGGATGTGCGCTTTAGACGCACCACACGCAGGACTAGTCTTGTCCACACAAAACGTTATCGTGCAAACACATTTTGCACTGTCTTCACGTCTCAAACGACCTGCTTTCGCAGGTCCTAGAGACGACCGTGTAAGCCAGTCTCACATAGAAACTTCGAGAGTGATGTTAAGGTGCGTTTTACGTGGTAAATTTTTCTCGACGCTCCCGAAAACTTTCCTTCCGAAAAGGGGCGGTAGTCCAAACAGTCAACACTAAACTTAATGTTGCTTCGGTGCGTTATGCGGAACTCTACACTTGAGTACTGGACCAATGCTGATCGACGACACAGGCGACTGCACAAATGGCACCCAGAAATGAAGTTCCGCATGCCTCATAAACTGAAGATGAGCATAACAAGTATGTTACACCGGATTCGTCTTGGTGTTGCACTCACGAGGCGTTATACACATATCATCGGCTGCAGCGACACTGGTCCCAACTGCGATCACTGCCCAGTGCCAGGAACACTTGAGCACTTATTTTGCTCATGCCCAGCGTACGCGCGAGAACGGCAGAACCTCATGTCTACTATTCAACGAGTGACTAAAAGACCAATATCTGACGAGATTGTATTAGGTCCTTGGCCTGACGCCAACAGCGCAGCTGTCGTCATCGAAGCGACTTCAAGTCACTGGACTCGATGCACGACTCTAGTATGACCTCAACGTGATGGACATGTGTATACGCACCTCCTGATCTTATCATCATCATTCATCGCTCTTTTTAACCCCTCCCCCCTTCTCCAGTGTAGAGTAGGAGGCCAGAGCAAACTAACGCTCAAGCCGACCTCTCTGCCTATCTGCAAATAAACCTCTCTCTATCTCTCTCTCTAAACTTAATGTCCTTCGTTCGGCCGCATATTGAGCGCACACGCAAAGTACGCGGTCTGTTGTATCGGGAGTGTGGCAGACGCTACAGTCATGGTCCCGTTCTCGTACAATCTTGTGAATGTATCAGCGATTGTATGCCACACCGAGCCTTAATCGATGAATGATTGTTTCCTGGCCTCTCCGCAGCCGAAGTGGAAGCCGGAATCGCAAACCAGCGTCGTCTGTGTAAAATTTCAAAGCAGATCGGGGATGCTTGTTTGTTAATGAAGATGACCACATGGGCCGCACTCACCCTTCGGGTATCGTCCCTAGAACCCTTATATATCCCCCGCAGGGGCGTCTGCGTAAGCAGGCGTTTGGTGTGTTGCGACACCACGTACCCGAGCACACGAGGGTTGGACCCTCCCGCGTCTAACCGTGCGCGGCTTAGCCGTGTCCGGGGAAAAGAGGATCCTGGGGGTTGAGCCAATGCTGAGTGCTTGGACCTTTATGGCCCCTTGGCGGAGGCAACACACCCCTTTGGCCTCGGCTTCACGTAGACGGCACCCCCGGACTGACCCACCCGGGGGAAATCGGTGGTCGCCTTTTCCTATCCCCCTCTCCAACCTTTTGCTTTCCTGTCTTCTTTCTTTAACTATCTTATCATCTCTTCTCTTCTGTCACTTCCTCATTTTCATAGGCGGCTTGGGTTAACCTTGTGTATGTGCCCTCCCTTGGGTATAATATATTAGGTTATAGTGGCAATGTACGGTTGGCGCCTGCAGCCTTACGCGTTAAGCACTGCAGCGTCCCCTAGTTGGGCTCCGTGGTGGGTGGCCGCCATTGCCGCCGAAATAAAACAAACCGTTATGGGAACACCAGCATTTTCCCGCCTACTTGATCGTCACCCTCTAAAGAGGGGACGCACCGATGAACTTAGCCTGTATTCCAACCGACCAAAAGAAATCTATCCGAAATACCATGTTGTACACAGCGAAAATGCTTCAAAACCGGCCAGATCCATTTCTCCATTCATAGTTGCGAAATCTTTGACGGAAGCTTTAGGCTCAGGTTACAAAGTGATCAAAATGGCTAGCGGAGACCTTCTTCTTGAGGTCCCTCAGAAACAACAGTACGAGAAACTCGGCAACCTTGTGACTTTCGGCAACATACCAATTTCTGTATCACCACACCGATTAATGAATAGCTCACGTGGAGTCGTATCAGAAGCAGACCTCCTAGAATTATCAGAAGCAGAACTCCTGGAAGGGTGGAAAGATCAAAATGTCACCAATGTAAAACGTATCATCATCAGACGGGACAACAAAGAAATCCCCACCAAACATCTTGTCCTCACATTTGGATCTAGCGTTCTGCCTGAAACCATCGAAACAGGATACATTAAGTTAACTGTTCAACCATATGTCCCTAACCCTAGACGGTGCTTCCAATGCCAAAGATTTGGCCATGGCTCACAGAGCTGTCGTGGTCAAATAACTTGTGCAAGGTGTGGAGTACAGGGCCACTCCTGCGACAACTGTACTGGCACTCCTCACTGTGTGAACTGCAGTGGTGACCACGCATCCTACTCACGTTTCTGTCCAAACTGGAAAAAAGAAAAGGACATAATCACCCTAAAAGTAAAAGAAAATATTTCTTTCAAGGAAGCCCGTAAGAGGTGCTCACTTTTCCACAACACATCTTATGCTGATGCGGCGCGTCGGGGGGCAGCGTCGCAGCGGCCACTGCCACCTGCCCAGCCCGCACACAGCGAGCTGCCGCTTGTGGCCCCTGCCCCCTGGGTGGAAGGTGCTAAGCCTACCCCACCCAACCAGCAAACAAGCCCGGTTACTCTAGGGTTACCGGCACCACAACAGTCCACGGCGGCATCCTGCTCTTCGCGTAGCGAACCGGCAGGACCGCCAGCAGCGCCCACGGTGGGTGCAGTCAAGGCTGCCTCACCCTCTCCGGCCCCTGCTGCCGCTGGCAACAGCCGGCGCAGCTCAGGCCCAAAGACAGCCCCATCAACCTCCGGGCTGGTGGGCGCAAAGGTCTCGTCCTTCGCGGCGAGACTTTCTCGCGAAATTTCTCGCTCGCAAGAGCGCGTGTCCGGCGCCCCACATGAGGCAATGGACACTACACCCATCCCGACGGCGCACCAAGCGCCTAAGGAGCGGCGAGGCTCCCTGGACCGCTTCAGAAAGGACAAATCCCGCGTTACAGGGCCCGGAAAGGGCTCTGTAATCTAAAGCAATATTTCCTTTTCTAGTACACACAGCACCAATTTACTTTCATTATGGATACACAAATCATACAATGGAACGTCAGAGGTCTTCTTAGGAACCTCGACGATGTCCAAGAACTTCTCCACGAACACAACCCAAAAGTGCTGTGTGTACAGGAAACTCACTTAAAATCGACACATACAAACTTTCTCCGACAGTATGTTACGTTTCGTAAAGATCGTGATGATGCCCTCGCATCATCAGGCGGTGTTGCCATCGTAATCCACAAAAGCATAGCATGTCAACGTTTGCGGCTACAAACGCCCCTCGAAGCAATGGCAGTTCGACTTGTTCTCTTAAACAGACTCATCACCATTTGCTCGCTTTACATACCCCCACATTACCAACTACACAAACATGGATTTCAGTCATTTATAGACGAATTGCCAGAACCTTATCTTGTTCTTGGCGATTTCAATGCGCACAGCGGTCTGTGGGGCGACTCTCGCATTGATGCACGAGGCCGTCTAATTGAGGACTTTCTTTTCTCATCCGGTGCATGTCTGCTAAATAAAAAAGCAGCCACATATTATTGTCTCGCAAATAAAACCTTTTCCTCCATAGATCTGAGCATAGCTTCTCCATCCATACTACCTGAACTTGAATGGGAAGTTATAAAAAACCCTTATGGGAGCGACCATTTCCCAATACTGCTGAGAACACCAAGACAATACGAATCTCCACCACACGCCCCCAGTGGAAGGTCGATGCAGCGGACTGGAAGAAATTCCAAACACTTACCAGTACGCTCTCGTGGGCTGACATTTCATTGCTCGGAATTGACGGATTGACGGTGCCGTCGAATATCTTACTAATTTCATAATTGATGCAGCTCTTAAGTGTATTCCCCAAACAAGTGGACTTTCCAGCAAACACCGTGTTCCGTGGTGGAATGAACAATGCCGGAACGCACGTAGGCAGCAGAACAAAGCATGGAGGCAGCTTCGCGATTCTCCTACTGCTGAAAACCTCGTCAATTTCAAGAAAATCAAACCCCAAGGTAGGAGAACACGCAGACAAGCCAGGAGAGATAGCTGGCAAACATTCTTATCAAGCATAAATTCATACACGGATGAGGCCAAGGTTTGGAACAGGGTCAATAGAGTAAGAGGACGACAAACACATCCGCCTCCCCTGGTACATACGCAGGGAGATAGCCTGGAGGACCAAGCGAACCATTTGGGTGCACATTTTGAACATGTGTCCAGTTCATCACGCTATTCTCCAGCATTCACAAAATACAAAGCAGCAATAGAAAAACAAAAACTAGACCGAAAGAGCACTGGGAACGGACCATATAACCTACCTTTCTCCCTAGCAGAGCTGCAAGCATCACTCACCTGTTGCAAACAATCTGCCCCAGGCTCTGACCGCATACTCTACGAAATGTTGAAAAACTTGTCCTCTGAAACAAAGAAAACCCTTCTCTGCCTGTACGACTCTATATGGACCTCCGGCGAGATCCCCTCTGCCTGGAAAGAGGCCATAGTAATCCCTATCCTGAAGCAGGGCAAGGATCCATCGTCCGTATCGAGTTATCGGCCCATAGCTCTAACAAGCTGCATCTGCAAAGTCTTTGAGAAGATGATAAACCGCCGTCTGATACATTTCCTAGAATCAAACAAGCTGCTTGACCCATACCAGTGTGGATTCCGCGACGGCCGATCCACCACTGACCATCTGATACGCCTAGAGGCTCAGATTCGTGAGGCTTTTGTCCACAAGCAATTCTTCCTGTCTGTTTTCCTTGATATGCAAAAAGCATACGACACCACGTGGCGATTCGGAATACTAAGAGACCTCGCACACTTTGGAATACGTGGCATTATGCTGAATATCATTGAAAGTTATCTGTCCAACCGCAGATTCCGTGTTCGTGTGGGTAATGCCCTATCAAGACCATATGTGCAGGAAACTGGAGTACCACAGGGTGGTGTGCTTAGTTGCACCCTTTTTATCATAAAAATGAACTCTTTGCGTCTGTCCATCCCACGCAACATATTTTATTCAGTATATGTCGACGATGTACAGATAGGCTTCACGTCATGTAACCTTGCAATCTGTGAGCGGCAGGTTCAGCTTGGACTGAACAAACTGTCTAAGTGGGCAGACGAGAATGGTTTTCGGCTTAACCCACAAAAGTCCACATGCGTCCTCTTCTCCAGGAAGAGAGGTCTGCACCCTGATCCCAACATCGAGATACAGGGTGAGGGTCTACCTGTAAAAACTGAACACAAATTCCTAGGCCTAATTCTGGACGCGAAGTTAACGTTTATCCCACATCTAAAGTATTTAAGAAACAAGTGCCTGAAGACAATGAGCATCTTGAAAGTGTTGTCTCGCACTATGTGGGGTAGTGACACAAGATGTCTATTGAATCTCTATAAGAGCCTCATTCGATCACGTATAGACTACGGTTCCATCATATATCACTCTGCGACGCCGAGCGCCTTGAAGATGTTAGACCCTGTCCACCATCTGGGTATCCGCCTCTCTACGGGTGCGTTCAAAACAAGCCCCGTAGAAAGCCTTTATGCCGAATCAAATGAATGGTCGCTACATCTACAGAGAACTTACTTATCCTTTGTATATTTCCTAAAAGTGAACTCAGACAATACGCACCCTGCCTACACAAGTATAAACGATCTGTCCAGTGCCCAAACCTTTCTGAACCGCCCTTCCGTGAGAAAGCCCTACGCACTGCGAGTAAGAAGTCTTGCCGAAGAAATGGATGTGTCGCTCCATGAGCACGATGTCATGCCCCCTCCTGTAGAGCTGCCGCCATGGCAGTGGCAGCTGATTGACTGTGATCTGTCCTTCATTGAGGTCACAAAGCATGCGCCGGTCGCACATATCCGTATGCACTTCCTCGAATTGCAGCACAAATACTCTTGTCCAGAATATTTTACTGACGCTTCAAAGTCACACGCTGGCGTGTCTTACGCGGCGGTTGGTCCGTCCTTTTCTGCTGCGGGAGTTCTACACCCAAACACAACCATCTTTACAGCGGAGGCCTACGCCATCCTGGCGGCGGTTAAACACATCAAACGGTTAGACATACCCAAGGCAATCATCTTTACTGACTCTTTATCCGTGTTGAAATGTTTAAAAACTCTCAGTAGGCACAGAAACCCCGTCATTATAGCTCTTTATTCCATAATTTGCACCGCGTATGCATCTAAGCAACAAATTGTGCTGTGCTGGGTGCCAGGGCACCGCGAGATCGAAGGGAATGAGTTGGCCGACAAGCTAGCCACATCTGCTCATACAGACGCTGCCACTTCGCCCATAGCCGTCCCTGTAATGGACCTAAAGTCATTTATCAAGAAAAAGGTCAGAGCCTACTGGCAACGTCTGTGGGACAGAGAAACGAACAACAAACTACATACTATCAAGCCTCATCTCGCTCATTGGCCGTCAGAATCGAAAACACGCTACACACAGGTTACACTTTGCAGACTCAGGATAGGACACACATACAGTACACACGCATACTTATTGTCCGGTGGCGATCGGCCTGTCTGTGACGAATGTGGCGAGCCACTCAGTGTACTTCATGTCCTCTTACAGTGCCCTGAGTTGGAGCCTCAGAGGAAAAAACATTTTCCATTACCATCACGGCTAAATCTCCCATTACATCCTTCTATGTTTTTGGGCAATGAACCTCTTTTTAAATATCAATCACTTCTCGCGTTTTTAAAGGGCATATATAATTTTCGTGTTATCTATCCAGGTGACGTGTAGCACGGCCTCTCTGCAGAGGCCGGTGCTGCAGTATCTTATTAAATAAAGCACATGCCTCATGGTCTTTGTCCACAAAGGCCTTCGGTAGGCATCGTGCTACTTTTATATCCTTAATTTTAACACCATGACCACTTCTCATACATTCACGACCCACAGATCACTCCACACGTCACTACCATAATCCTATTCGATGTATGTTTTACGCTTATATACCGCGATTTGTTCTTAGGCCCCTTTACAGCCACATAGCATCCTATCATCGGAACTCACCGATCATCGCAAACATACCATTCATTGCCTTGGCGCTCTTTGGCCACATTTGGCCGTTGCGCCACAAAACACCAAATATCATCATCATCAACCCTTATATATTAAAATACGGAATTGGAATGTTTCGACATTCCGTACAATTAAAGAAGGGCTAGAATAATATCTTCGCGGAGCATTAGATCCATTACGTTGAAAATTGTATTCGTTAACGTTGTTTCTTTGGTACTAGCGATCAAAGCTTATTAACGACTTTTTGGTTGTCAAGATATTCTTCATTTTGTGATTACAATTTGATGTTTCTCAACTGTATTGTGAAGCAGGTCAGATCAAATGCATGAACACCATAACACGTTTTACTCATATCCTATTAGATTATGCACAATCAGCCACACAACTCTGCAGGCGCGCAGCCCTCCCATTTATGTGCGCATACGCCAGCGGTAAGCATGCGCCGGCAGAGACAAGACTGGACAGCCGAGTGCGTTAGGCGTCGGCGAGGCGGCATCCTACAATTTTTGTATCAATTTATTGCTGGTAACGCAACAACAGGCAAGGGCAAAGAGAGACGATACCACAAGCGCTTATGACATCGCCCGTCTGAAATTGACGGTAACGTTCTGCCTTTATTTTTTTATTTTTTTAAGCCCGTGAGTCTTGCATCAGCGAACTTTTGGTGGGACTATCGTGTTGCTAGTTGAATTTCCTCTAAGCGGGTGGAGACGTCCGCTGTTTGCGACGTTTCTTTCCTATGCTTGACGTTTCCTTTTGGGTCGGCTTTTTTGAGTGGTATTATTCAGTGCAGAGTGATTCACTTTTGTTCAAGTTGGCACCTGCGCCGTTCTTGCATTTTTAATGCGTCTTTACGCGAATAAAATTTATGTTGCGAGTACAACAATTGTAACGTCGACCTTCATCGTCTTTGTATGTCGCGCTATCCTCAATTTTATACAGAATCCTTAAATACAGAATTTCTCAATTTAATTTGTTTTTTTTTTTTAATTTTCTTCTGCTGCATGGAATGTAAGTTTGTCGCCTCAGAAACAAACTTTGAATAGGAAATGGGTAGTAGAAAAAATACCCTTTTTAGCCTTTTTTTGCTTAGCTCATACAATGAATCGAATTGCCTTCACGCAGAGGCCGTATTCATGATAACGGCAAATTTCGGATAGCTTTTGCTAATATTGTGTATTCAAATGTCTCTGCAGTTTACAGTTTTAACCAACCGCACTTATGTACATCATCATGTATTATTATGAGCACTTCTCTAGTATGTTGCGAAGCACCCTTATTATTATTATTATTATTATTATTATTATCATTATTACTATTATTATGATTATTATTATTAGTAGTAGTAGTAGTAGTAGTATTTAGACAGACATAAACAGCACAAACAGAAAAAGAGAAGTGGGCTAGCAATTGTCATGCAAAAGGATCGATACCATGCCAAGGATCTCTCATGAAAAGGAGAGCAAAATAAAAGGTAAGACATAAAAGAAAGGAAAAATGAAGAGAAAAGCGCATGACAACAACTCACATCGCACGCAGAGCACAAGCATTGGAGATGAGAGTCTAGTACCGTGGTTGAGAAGAATTACAGCACAGCTCTGTGAGCCTCCTATCGAGTTGAAGTGGAAGCTTTCCGAAAGAAGGCATCATTAAGTGCAGTTCGCGCAAAATTAAGTTGCTAGAACTTGAATGAATGACTGCTTTATTTCAGCTTCTTGCATAGGGCATGCACAACAACTCGAGTTGACGAGAAAAAAGGCATCTTCACGACCGCTTGAGAGGCCTCGCCTTTCATGCGGTCGTGAAGGAACTTGCTCAGCAACACACAGCGACAACTGTAAAAAGATTGGCATTCTCACAGCAAGTGTTTGGTTGTTTTTCTGTAGTGTCCGCAAGCCAGGCACGAAGGGCGTGGGCGCACGTCCTAGTCGGTAAAGGCAACGTGGGACATTAATTACACACCCGATACGGAACTTGAACGCAGACCTACTGCGGCGAGTTAAAGCACGGCTAGAGATTGATACAGGGTACGATCCCTTGGCGACACGTTCATCTAGGTGTGAGCGCTGCAGGTGGTGACGTGTAAGCAGTTGAGTGTCGTCGAATTTGCATAAAGTATCATCAGTGAAGTTATGCAAGATTGTGCGCTGACATCGTTAGAGCATGAGCTGCCTCGTTTTTTAAATACCAATGTATCCACAGAAACATTCCTGTTTTACGTCAGACGCCATTTGATGGGTGATCTTGCGTAATTCACCTAAAACAGATGAGTCAACCTGCTGAGAGCGCCACGGGAGTCGCTTAGAATAAAGACCTTTCACAATTTCGGTTTTGTAGCGCTAGCTACACTGGCCTAGCCAAGCCCGTTTCGTGCGGCACATCAAGAGCCGTGCTGCGCTTGCGCAAGGATCAGTGGTGTCACACGGCTTGCGCACCGGAGCCACCGGAGCCGGCACCTTTCGCGCACTCCGCCGCCGCCGCGCGCGACTCACCGCCGCCGGTCTGCGCATTCCAGAGGAGTGACGTGGTAGCCGTGGTAGCCGTGGTAGACGCACTGGCGCCGGCGCGCGCTCGCTGTGCAGTCGCCGTCTGACACTGCGCTGGAGCCGCTGCGCTTCTGACTGGCGTTTGCCAGTGTGGTATAGCCATGGAGAAGGAGAGCGCAAATGCTGCTCAACAGCGCAGAAGAACGGAGAAGCTTGACTCATCGGATCCCGAAGTAGTTGCCTGGCAATTAGCGGTTGAGCGTAGGAGACAACCAGGAAAGCTAAGAATAATCAGCTGAACCTTTGCTAACGCTACGTATATCCTGGCATAGCCGAGCTAAGCCACTGCAACTTTTTTTTGATAATACGCTTTAGCACTATATTAGTGAATAATAATTCTGCAGGTGTCGAAGATGCCGTATAATGTATTCGAATAAGACGCTGTGCTTTAGGCTCTGCGAAATAAAGCGCGGCAGTTGTACTGCCTTCGTGAACAGCGGCAAATTATACAGTGAGACGCCTCTATACTTGTTCGTTCTAAATCACTGCATTTTGAAAACTGGGTTCTCTTTGGAGACTTCAGATCAATTTGGTGTTCGTTGAATCAGGACATCTGACCACTTTCGTGTCATCAAATTAGACTATTTGAGGCCTCCTAGTGCACCTAGGACACAACAAAGGCTTGGACATGAAGCTTAGAGCCTTCGAACGAAAACGACGCACCAAGTTCACGTAGACTTCTGTACGGAACAGTAATACCGCGTGATTAGCGTAAAAATGCCGAAATGAAACACAGTTGCGCTAGTTCAAACTGCGCGCGCCTAAAGCCGAACCTGTAAGTGCGGGTTTTTTTTTTTCGCGATGACCTTGAAAGAAACGTGGCGTCTAGTCAAGTGGTTACAAAAAAATCACGTGACCTTCTCTGAGCGAGCTCACGGCGAAGAGAACGAGAGGCGCGCGCTGAAACCACGTGACCTTCTCTGAGCGAGGGGCGGGTGGAGAGGGCGTGCACACGCAAAAAAAGTGTTGCGTCCATGGGGGAAAGAAACATGGTTGCGTCGATGAGGTCACGCGGCGGTATAGTTATGGCGACAGTCGACTGCGAACCTAGAGAGATACCGATAGAGGACAGTCGCTAATGGCTTAGCGGATTGCGAGGTAGCCCTCGGAAGTATACGCTACGGCCGAGGATGCTCGCCAAGCGAAAAACAAGGAGCGACGTGCGAAGTGGTGTGCAAGGCGTTCGACCGCGAGTGCTGCTTTCCACTGCAGAGAAGATGCAACGTAAATACGACTGACCTCTTAGATCGTATAACTTAATGCATTACCAAGTGTGCAGCAGGCTTTCACCTCCACGTGTTACAGGAGTGTAACATGCTGCCGACTTTTTTGTTTTTTTTTCTTTTTTTTGGCAGCGAAGTGTATTCGCCGATCCCAGAGATAATGCAGTCTAAAAATATGAGTCGATCCCGAAGGTAGTGCAGTCTAAACAACAAACGACACGGTACACTAATGAACCCAGACGACCTTGTCTTTCTTTGATGTCAACCGCTGTCGACTCGCCTATTTTGTTCATGTATTTTGTTTGCTATAACCCTATCCAACGACTACGGCCCTAAAGGTATAATTGGTGAAGAAATAGAATATATTTTTTATTTATATTCATGTTTTTGGTGAGTGGAAGGTGGGGCCCCGTTATCATAGTCCAAGTAATGTTTGTATGAGTGATTAAATAGCACTGAAACGACGGACTGACTATCACTCTTTGCCTCCAGGTGCGACCGTGTGGATCATGAAGATGTGGCCCCAAAACTCGAGCCCCGCTCTGCAAGCTTTTCACCTAGCCTTCGGCGTCGGCTGCCTCCTGGCGCCCCTCGTTGGGCGGCCTTTTCTGTCTACGCCAAGCAACGGCTCTGCCAATTGGACGATACCGAGTATTAACGTGACCTCGAACGACACCGACGTTGCGCCAATCGATCTTGTGGAAAGTGTGAACGAAACAGCGGCTGATGACGGTCACAGCAAAGTGCACTACGCCTTTGCAATAGCCAGCGGCTTCCAATTATTTCTAGTAAGTTCCATGGTTGTACTCTACTTTATCGACGGCGCCAGCTTCAAGACCCAGAGGACAAACGTCGCGGATGACGCGGCTTTGGACTTGCAAGAATTGACTGACAGCAGACGCTTCTCCCGTATAGCGCTTACATTGCTGTGCGCATACGGGTGCGTCTACGTAGCCATTGAGGTCACGACGTCACAGATGTTGCCAACGTTCGCCGTAAAATGTGACTTGCACTTCTCAAAGCCACTCGCGTCTGAGCTGGTGGCCGCTTACTTTTTCTGCTTCGCCGCCAGTCGTCTTGCCGCCGCGCTAGTAACAATCAAGGTGTCGGCCTTCCACGTGCTGGTTGTCTCCCACGTCGCCTTGGTCATCACGGCTACTGTGTTACTGGGATGGGGCTCCAGCAACGCCATCGCACTGTGGGCTGCAAGCGCCCTTGCGGGCATTGCTCAGGGACCCTTAAACGCAGCAATGACGGCTTGGGTTGCGGCGCATATCAACATCAGCAACAAGATGATGTCGCTTGTGGTGGTTACGGCGGGCATTGGCTCTCTCTCGCCGCCACTTCTCGTGGGGCAGTTCATGGACACCAGCCCGAACGTGTTCTCGTACGTGTGCTTCGGAGCGGTGATGTTAGCTGTGGCTATATTTATCGGCACGTGCATATACCTAAGAAAGAAGCCCAGGAAGAACGCTAGAGAAGATCTTGTCGTGAAGGTCGCTGACGACAGCCCTGATGACGGGGCACCTTGTGTCTAGGAGATCTTTGTGTTCTGGCCTGCAGTGAAGACTTTCTTCTTAAATTAGGGTAGTAAATGATTTTATAACTACTCCGGGTGCGCCACGTTGGCTTAAAAGAATTCATAAAATATCAGCTCACCGCATTAAAAGACAAATGAGATGTCCTGCATCGACGTACAGTTATCTATTGTTGGAATATTTGTTTGAATTGACCGTGAAGCGGCCCTGAAACTACTTTTTATTGAAGTCTAGAAATGCATTTTAAATTAAAATAGAACTTTCTTGAAATATTTCGCAGCAAAAAGTACTCCAATGCGTTCAGCAGAAGCGGAGTTGTTGGCAATCAAAGATTTCCTTTGATCCCCTTCGCGGTGCTCTCACTCCTTCTTCAATGCCTTGCCCAGCGAAAGCTACGGCGGACCGGGGCGGTGCCCACAACGCTCCGCGTACTGAACGTCACCGTGGCTCGCAGTTAAAATTTGATTTTGAATGTTCACGAAGACGCCACTATACTTCCCATTTTGGCGCCTACGACAGGCCAAGCTCGGAGGCTATCCCTCAACTTACGGTTGAGTTCACGGTGTCTCATCCCTTTGCTGTGCTACAGTGTACTAGGTAGCGATGAGCTGCTGTGTTTTCTCGCACCTAGTGGCAATTGGCACATTTCATTTCGCACTTAAACGCCGTCTTCATATTCGCTCGTGCGGGCTCGTCGGCAGCGCACACATCGGGTAAGCGATAGATGCCGCACTGTGGACTCGCGTTGAAAATATTCCGAACGTAACGAGCTTCGATCATGATGGCGACACACTTCGAAGGTGTGCGACTTGGGATGCCGACGACCTGTTGGCGCTCAGGTCGGCTATCTGATAACCTAAAGTTTAACTAAAATGTCGTCCAACGAGAAAATCCCAAACCGGTGGATTCGCGGTACGGCAAGGCAGGCGTGCAAACAAGTATAACAAGATGGACAACCCAGAAGTGTTTGTGTGCTCCTTCTGGCTCTACTCTTATCCGCGTTTTGTACGCAAGCCTTCAAGTATACCATGAATCCCGACTGTCTCGTTCAACTTTCAGTCGTTCATAATACGTGGCCTCTCAACGCACGCGTCGTCTTTTAGACATCTTTATTATAAGTGCGACAGCATTACACTAACTTTGCGGGTATCCGGCTGACGAAAAATGTGGACCGATCTCGACGGCAGTGAAGTCTAATACAGCGTCTAAGGTCGCTGAATGTCTCGAGGAAATAATGGGAGAAACTGGCACAAGACGCACACGCCAAACGTTTCGCAGAGCGACTTTGGCACGAGACGAGCATAGGTGCAATCCAGTTTCAATTTTCAAGTTAATTCATCAAAGATGTCAGTTTTAGATAAACAGTGCACAGAGCTGTTTGTGCTGTTTTAGATAAACAGTGCACACAGGGAGCTCCAAAGTTGGGAATTGTCAGGGGGACCTGCAAACCTCTACCTGCTTTTATGTACTGATTGCGTGTACCCAATTTTCATGCTAAGAACTTGGCTGTTCCCTTCTGAGGTCTGAATGGCAAGAACCATGTTGTGGAAGTGATCGCTTCACAGAACTTTGCTAGGCCACTTTTTTTTGTATATCACATACTGCAACAAACGCGATTAATACATTGGTTCTCTGGCGCATTTTGGTCAAACATGGCCCCTGCGTCAGAAAAAATCACACATCAATCAATACATTTGTCCTGACACTTGAAGCACGTGGTGTAGATTTTAGCAGCCAAAATCTTTCTTACTTACAAAGGCGCATCAAGTGGAGCAAGCATGAAAAACATGAAATATATACACGAACGAAATTAAAAAAAGAGAGAGAGAGTGAAATACATCAAGCAGCGGTTACGGTAGCCTTACAGACAATTTGAAAACGCAAGAAACGATGCAAAATTATGAAATACAATGCTGTTTAGTAAAAAAAATGTGGTTGATCCCTCTTATATAGGAATCGGTATAGAACACGAAAGTGAAACGTGTCTTCACAGAAGTAGTGTAATGTTTATTGCACATTGATATATAATGTCTATTGGTGTTTTGTGGCTAAAGCGCCCTTAGGCGTTGATGCACCCACGCTGACGCCTGGTGGCACGTCTCCTCCATCACGACTACCAACGTCGATGACCATGAGCAACCGTCGTGCATATGGAAGCTGCACTACGCTGCACACGCTAGCACAACGCGAAAGACGAAGCACGTAACTGACACACTAATACAACGCGCAAGACAAAGCACGTAACTGAATCGTCACCGAGTCAAATCAGCGCGTACAGCGCGTCGTAATTGCAGCCTCCGCGATCAACTTCAGAAACATTTTCAGAGCTAATTGCGGAGGCCACGCTCCGCTGTGCTGAGTACGGTGAACGCCACCTAGGTGGCGTTGGTAGTGCTTCTTGATGCCAGCGTCCCTTCGAATGCTGGCATCGAGGCGTCGTAGTGCTGAGACCACCGAAGCGTTCACTGTCGGTGCGCGTTAGTGTCATAATGCAGTACTTCTCTTTTCTGCTCGTAGGCGGCGGCACCGCCCCGAGCAAGATCGCGGGTACACGGAGGAGTGTTAGATATATAAGGCGCGTCTGTGTAGCTCTCTGCAAATGCGTTTGTGGCGCAATGGGTTAAACGCTCGGCGATCTATCGTCGCGGACCGAGAGGTCGTGGGTTCGATTTCCAAATTTTGCATGTTTGTGGAACTTTTTCTTCTGGTTTCTTTTTTGTATTATGTTCGTGTACATTGTAAGAACGTCATATCCGTGACGGAAATACGTCAGTGAAGTCTTGGTGGACCCCGGCATAAAACACTTTCGTGTTAAAATTGCAGAGAAATCTTTTTCTGCAATAAACAAGCAATGCCAGTTAACAGTACTATGAAAATGGAAGTAATATAACAAGTAGCATTGCTACAATCACAAAAGTAAGTTGTTAAAGAGAAGAGAGTTGTTGCATAAGATAGTTCTTAACATGGTTCTTGAATAAATGCTGTGTGGATGATGTTTTAATGGTATGTGGAAAAGAATTCTATACTTTGATTCCTGCAAATGGGGTGGAGAACATTCCATAGTTTGTGCACACTTTAGGGAAAAGACGGTTATCAAATTCAGAGAACCTAGTGTAATGAGATTTAAATAAAGGAGATAATTAATTTTGCAGGAGCCTAGCAGCAGCTAACAGCCCGAACTCTCTGGCAATCGTGCACAGCACGGGTCTTCGCCTTCTTTCTTCGAGTTGCTACCCAAAACACGAGGCGCGTCTGCTTCATTACATTAGCCCCGGGTGTGAAATGGAGCCATCCTGGCGACTCAGGGAGTAGACAAGATGAGGGGGTCGTAATATGGCTTTAGGCGGCTAACATGCACCGTCTCGCGACCCCGACAACGAAGATCAGACGATGGTGTGACGGGGCTCAACGATATAGTTCACAGGTGAGGAGGCGTCGATGATCCGGTACGGGCCAGGGTACCGCGCAAGTAGTTTGGAAGAAAGACCGGGAGTGTGAGGCGGTATCGATAGCCAAACAAAAGAACCGGCAGGGAAGGTAGGCGTGGTCTGATCACTGTGACGTCTTGTCTTCTGACGCACCGGATCCTCGCTGGTCAGCGAAGGAGCCAGCTAGCGGCAATCTTCAGCACATCGGGCGACTTCTGAAAATGTAGTGCACTCGTAGGCGTCAGGTCGGTAGGGCAGGATAGTATATATCCCGTGGACACGAATGCTTACGCCCGTACAGGAAAGAAAAGGTGAAAAACTGGTAGTCGCTTGCGTCGCGGTGTTATATAGGCGAACTAGAGAACTGCACGGGCTCGGGCTTACCCGAAAGCCCGGGCCCGGCCCGGCCCATGGGCCGAGCCGGGCCGGGTAGGGCAGTTTTTTTCACGGGCTTGGGCCGGGCTCGGGCACGGCATGTGCTTTTTCACCCGGGCCCGTGCCGGGCTCGGGTTTTTTGACGCGGGCCCGGGCCGGGCTCGGACTTGCTGGTGGTGTGCATGCAACGTGCAGCGAGTTATCCTCGGGCTTCTCGACTCTGAAAAGCAGGTCTTTTTCGGTCTCGGGCCGGGTTCGGGCCGGTTTCGAGTCGGGCTCGGTTCGGGCTCGGGACTAAGGTAAATGAGTGGCGGGTCGGGCCAGGCGGGTAACGCAGATTATTTCCGGGCCCGGGCCGGGCCCAGGTCTCGCCATAAAACTTTTGGTCGGGCTCGGGCGGGTAGGCCAACGTAAAAACGGGCCCGGGCCGGGCCCGGGTTGAAAAAATCGGCCCGAGCAGTGCTCTAAGGCGAACGCCATGAACGGGAGTACGCTGTCCCAATTGGTGTGGTCGGACGAGACGTACATCCTCAACATGTCGCCGAGTGTTAGGTTGAACCGCTCCGTAAGACCGTTCATTTGTGGGTGATACGCGGTCGACTTCCGGTGAATAGTTGAGCGGCGGAGGTGTGACGCGCGATGGTAGTCGACATAAGAGAGTGGTGTCTTCAGAGATAGGAATAGAAGCGGGTAGTCGGCATAGGAGAGCAGTGCCGTCATGGGAGCTGGCGGACGAACGTGGGGAAATGCGTCGGATATTTGGGCATGGGTGGCTTGTTGCAGGCTCCTGGCTCTGGCTGACTCCTGGCTTGTTGCAGGCTCCTGGCTGTGAGGGAGCAGTGACAGCTGGCGGGCCACTTCCTCTCGAATGAAATCCTTCAGCTGAAGGACGAGAGCAGAAGGATCGATATGGGCAGCGGCAACTGCAATGGCCGAGACCGGAGTCAGCCTGCGGGACGTTTTGGCGGATGATGTGACGTTGGCGGCGCAATTCGTCGAAACGCTGACACAGGTTGAAGAGAACGGCGACAATGGTTGGACTCTTGGCAAGCAGCATTTGAAACGCGTCTTCCTCAATACCCTTCAGAATATGTTTGATCTTCTCGTCCTCCGTCATCGTTTGATTAAAACGGCTGCATAGATCCAACACATCCTCAATATAGCTGGTGAAAGTCTCGCCCGGCTGCTGTGCTCGCTGGCGTAGACTCTGCGTAGCTTGCGGACGGCGGGGCGGCCAAACACTTCGGTGAAACGTGTCTTGAATGCGGTCCCACTCGAATGTCAAATTTGTTATTCTTGAACCACAGGTTGGCGACGTCAGCAAGGTAAAAGATGACGTTCTTCAGTTTTGTCTGGTTGGCCCACTTATTATGAGCGCTTACGCGTTCATAGGAGGACAGCCAGTCTTCTACGTCATGTTCGCCGGTCCCGCTGATGATGGCAGGGTCGCGCTGACGGAGAACGCCGGCGCAAGTGACAGGGGCAGCAGCCATGGGCTCAGTCGGAGCGTTGGTCGCGTTAGTCATGGTGTTGGTGGGCAACGTACGAGTGCGGAGCTCCAGGGTGGCTTGAGGAATCCCAGCAACCGCCACCAAATGTAACAATATTTATTTAAAGCGGCAACTGTGTGGCCGGTCCATGTAGTATAGCGCCGCGCGTTGCGGCTGCCAGTCGGTGCTGGGATCGGTGCGACGCCTCAATATAACACGAAATAAAAACACGTATAGAGATGCGCTCAGATTTCGCATTAGCTAGTATCGTAATCGTCGGTGAATTTTTTCGACACCAAGAAGTTACGTTATGTAGATCAGCGTTAGCTTTTTGCTCTAGCTCGTCGACATTATTAGCGCACGTAAAAATAGTCATATCACCTGCATATAAGGTACAGTCGGCAGTGGCCAGAACATTAGGAAGGTCGTTAATAAATAGTAGAAAGAGCAGCGGGCCAAAGATCGAGCCCTGATGAACACCATGATTTATGTTCTTATCAGATGAGAGTTTATCTCTTGATTTGATATGTCTTGATTTTATCGGTTAAGATTAGAAGCGCAAGCTCGGTTGCATAACCTGGCCGAACGCCATACTGTTATATGATATTACATTACATTTTCCTTAGCAGGATGTTAAACCTGCTTAAAAAAGTTTTTCAGTTACCTTACTTAGAAAGTGAAAGACTACTAATAGGTATGGAGTTACTGAGAAGTGCATGAACGCCCTTTTTTTTTTTGTAAACAGGTGTTATTCTACCAACTTTCAATGAATTGAGAAATTCGGCTACTTTAAACATTTTGTTAATAATGTCTGCTATGATAGGAGCTAGTTCATTAGAAACTAAATTGTTATGAGATGGGCGAACAGAGTCTAGGCCAGGTTCAGTAGATCTAAGTGAAAATATGTCACTAAGAACTTGCTCTGCAATCGTACGGCATAAGTAGAAAGAATGTAGATGGCGAGGAAATGTCGTTAATGGGGGATCTTCTTGAGAAGCGCATGTACTACTAAAATACTGTAACATAATTTTGTTGCAGCCTGAAAGGCCGAAGACGTAGACGAATACCCAGGACGAGCGCTGACTCAACTGAAGACTGTATTGAAAAAGATCGTATATAAGAGATTGCAACACACATAGAAACCACGGAGCACGTGGTCAGATACAAATACGAAGATTAACAAGGCATAAAAAAGTTAAAAGAAAGAAAAAAAAAACTGTGGTTGATCCGGTATAGAACACGAAAGTGAAACGTGTCTTCACAGAAGTAGTGTAATGTTTATTGCACATTGATATATAATGTCTATTGGTGGTTTGTGGCTAAAGCGCCCTTAGGCGTTGATGCACCCACGCTGACGCCTGGTGGCACGTCTCCTCCATCACGACTACCAACGTCGATGACCATGAGCAACCGTCGTGCATATGGAAGCTGCATTACGCTGCACACGCTAGCACAACGCGAAAGACGAAGCACGTAACTGACACACTAATACAACGCGCAAGACAAAGCACGTAACTGAATCGTCACCGAGTCAAATCAGCGCGTACAGCGCGTCGTAATTGCAGCCTCCGCGATCAACTTCAGAAACATTTTCAGAGCTAATTGCGGAGGCCACGCTCCGCTGTGCTGAGTACGGTGAACGCCACCTAGGTGGCGTTGGTAGTGCTTCTTGATGCCAGCGTCCCTTCGAATGCTGGCATCGAGGCGTCGTAGTGCTGAGACCACCGAAGCGTTCACTGTCGGTGCGCGTTAGTGTCATAATGCAGTACTTCTCTTTTCTGCTCGTAGGCGGCGGCACCGCCCCGAGCAAGAGCGCGGGTACACGGAGGAGTGTTAGATATATAAGGCGCGTCTGTGTAGCTTTCTGCAAATGCGTTTGTGGCGCAATGGGTTAAACGCTCGGCGATCTATCGTCGCGGACCGAGAGGTCGTGGGTTCGATTTCCAAATTTTGCATGTTTGTGGAACTTTTTCTTCTGGTTTCTTTCTTTGTATTATGTTCTATGACGTATTTCCGTGACGGAAATACGTCAGTGAAGTCTTGGTGGACCCCGGCATAAAACACTTTCGTGTTAAAAAATGAAACATAATATGTCGCCAGAAAAAGGTAAACCACAAAGGCAAAAAAAAAAGCTTCACATAACAGATTGTGCAAAGTGAGCGCACGTGCTAAGCAGGTAGACATATTTTTTTTTTTTGTCTGACAACGAAACCGATGCCTGGCTGACGCTTGCGTCCTCCATTCTTTTCTTTGTGAAAAGCTTCGATTATTTCGCGAATTGTTTGGCCTGTATGTTTAGAAAGGACTCCAGTATCTACCAGCATGGGCGTGCAGCCGCATGTTCGACAGTGCTACGTGCTAAGCAGATATGCATATTATTTGTCTGACAATGAAACGGAAGCTTGGCTGATGCATGCGTCCCCCATTCTTTAAATATGAAAAGCTTCGATTATTTCACGCTCCTCCTGTGTATCTCGTCTATGTCTTCGTCCGTTCGCGCTGCAGCACAATTATGTTACCGTACCAACTCGCCCAACTTCCGATCCTATTACTAAAATACTCACCGAAGGCATTCGCGATATCAGTTGGATGGGAGTATGTTTGTTCGTCACTATTTACCTTTCTTAAATGCGCATGACATTTATTATTTAAAAATTAATTGATAACCTGCCAGAAAGTTCCAGAAGGCACTTTCTCTTTGTTTTCAGTAGATTTAGAATTTTCTGTACCTAAAGTCAGGAATATAGGGTAGTGGTCTGTTATGATGTGCTCGATGACTCCGGCTGTATTATCTGCAGTAAAGTTAGTTAATATGTGATCAATTAACGTATTAAATACTGTCACATCTGGTTGCAGTGGTGAATAAAGACGCAGGACCGTAGCTGAGAAAACACCCGAGATAATCAAAGCAGGACTGGCGATTAAGGTCCATAATGTTTATGTTGATGTCTCCGCAGATAATTATACATTTGCGTTCGTTCGTAACCGTCTGCAACAACTTTTGAGACTGCAGACATAAATCGCGGCCTGTGGTTAAAGCATTGTGTTGCTGTACTGGGAGACAGAGGTTCAACCCCACAATCGGTCACGCATTTCTTTATCATTATAGGCACACTTCGCGTGCGATTGCGCGAGGCTGCTGCGTGGTATAATGTCGGGAGTTTTACAGTAGTTTACGCCAAATTCAGATTCTCAGAGCTGCGTCGGCTACCTGTTATAGTTTGACTTGTCAAAAAGTAATTTGTTACGTGTAATTGGCTGCTGAAGAAAAAGCACTTCAATTGCAGTGAACTTTACCGAGTAAACAAAGTAATCGGTAAATTACGAGATTGCTAAAACTGTACTTGATTACAAGTAATTCATCACATATAATTCGTGACGTACAAGCGTGGTACGCAGTTATACAAGCGTTGACACAGATGTCTGTACCCTATTTAACTGTTTTATGTCGGGTGTCCGACGTAACTTTAGCCAAACCTTAAAAGATATGCAAATGCCACATGGCTGGACAGAACTAATGTAATGTCGTTTGCTGTCGCTTGGAGATACTCAGATTAGTTCTACAGCGAAGCTGTTGAGGGCTCACTCTTCGATGGTCGCGTCCGGATGTAGAAAAAGAACTCTCATTGGCCGTATGCTGTATGTGAGAGTGAAAGCAAGCGAGGGACGCGCGCTTTCACAGGGAGCGATTGCACGGCGGAGAGCAAACGCGACTTCTTCCGTCGCGCGAAAGGCCGTGGAGGGACGGGAGGGAGGGAGCGGAGGCGATGTTTACATGCGGCACCAAATGCGTATCTTGCGACTGGGCACAAGGGTAATTGGCCACTCAATCTCCCACGCGAAAGGAGGACAGCGGGAAGGAAGCGCGGGAGGGAGGGGTTGCGGCTTCTGCTCTGCGAGCAACTTGTACTGCGCGCACCGTATCTTGAAAGCGATCTGCAACACGGCCCCTACCTTTGTATGGGCTGTGCTTTCGCCGCTCAGTTTCCGTTGAAGCGATATACCGCATGAACCTTCGCTCGCTGCTGATGGCGCGCTTGCTCACGCGAGCGTTTTGACAGCGGTTGTGTGCGCTCAGACAAACAGCGCGCAGACCTGTTGTCGACGGCGGCGGCGTTTTGCCCGCATTCGCAACGAACGCGCGCGGTGTTGGTGACTTGTTTATGAAGAACGTGCCAGCCTTTGCCATACACATTATGGCGGTGTACCGTAGCGACCATAAGGCCATGGTCCCTGTGGTCACTAAATAAATGAAAACCACCGGATCATATATACTTCTAATTTTTTAATAGTTCAAATAACCAATTACGTACACCATCACATCTTAATAGTCATAAATGGAAATACATAATTCCCTCCATAATACAGATTCGCTGGTCTTCCAGCTCCACCCCAGGCCTGCAGCAGTTAGAATAACACAGAGGCACAGAAGCGTAGCTATTCCAGCGGCACCATCGCATAGGTGGTTGAGGTAGAATCAAACCTGTTTCTTAGAAAAAATAACATAGAAAATGCATTCGCTTTGTCCACGTACGTGCAGGGTCGTCGACTATTAGGGCAGACACCTCATCAGTAATGAAGCGCTCAGAAGAGTTCCAATTTGGCAGGCTATTCAGCCTACTGATCTATTATTAATACAGATAACAGCATTATATAGGAGTCACCTACCGCGTTAGTCCAGGGGCTATGCGTTGTGCTGATGAGCTCGAAATCACGGGTTGGATCACGGCCGTCGCGGCCGCATTTCGATGGGGGCGAAATGCAAAAAAAAGCGCGTGTACTTTATTTAGGTGCACCGGGACCCCAGGTGGACTGAATAGTCCGCCTCTAAAACGTGCAGTTTTGGCACGTAATATCACAAAATTCAGATCCACACCGCTCTCTTCCTGTCTCTCAGAGAACAGATCGAGAACAAACGGGGATAGCCGATATTCTAGTTGACATTAAGCGGAAGAAATGGAGCTGGGCAGGCCATGTAATGCGTAGGATGGATAACCGGTGGACCATTAGGGTTACGGAATGGATACCAAGAGAAGGGAAGCGCAGTCCTGGTCGGCAGAAAACCAGATGGAGTGATGAAGTTGGGAAATTTGCAGGCGCAAGTTGGAATACGCTTGCGCAAGAAAGGGGTAATTGGAGATCGCAGGGAGAGGCCTTCGTCCTGCAGTGGACATGAAATATAGGCTGATGATGATCAAAAATTTATTATTATTTTCATTAGGCGTTGTACAGGGCTTATTTACTCCACTAAATATAAGAAAAGCTTAAGTTTCACTGGCCTGAATACTAATAAAGTATTCCCCTAGAAGAAGAAGGCCCATTTCATGGAGATGCAGTTTTACGCCCGGAACTGCGGCACTTGAGAGAACATTGTGTTGCGCAGACTCGCAGCTTATCAGTCGATAATACGAAATTACTTGGAGAGTAATTTTATCATTGTAGCTTTTTGGGGGGGAACTCGGGAGGGATATACCGCGAGAACGAAGCGAGCAGGCCCTCTTTGCTAAGCGATGCGGCGTCTCTGCTCGACGAGCAGATAAACGACGGAAGAGCTGAGCGCTTCTTATCGTCTGGAGTTACGTCTCGTTTTGACATGATCTCACGCTCTTGTTGCAGGCCGATTATAGCCGCGTAGCGGAGCGGCCGCGGTGCACGTTCTTGACAGTGCCAGACTTGCGTGTCCTACTTCAATTGCAATGGTGTTTAAGTGCAGTGCCTTGCAGCGAAACCGTCTTCCTACTCTATTGCCGAATCCTTATAATGATCACAAATTTACTTAAGTGTAATATTTTAGTGCTGATACCTGGCGATGGACGACAGCAGTACCGAAGACACATTAACTCCGGTGGTTCTTTCGGATCCTTCTCCTGCTTCAGTGCAGGAGGCCTCGCAACCCTACGCGCCTATTCCGCGCACAGAGTGAGTGCATCTCCTCGAAATACTTCACACCAAACTTTTATCTGTTGTGGCAGGAATTTGCACCTTAAGCCCCTAAACATGTAGCAAACAAGTTGGGCTACCATTTGACAAATGCCGCATGCAAGACGTTCTAGCATTCGGCCTCCACACTCTACTCCAGAAAGTGGCTGTCTTTCTCAAAATTAGAGAATGCGTCTTCAGAGCAATCCTAGAGAAATTCTGAACATCAATTTTGCTATCAGTCACCTAATTAGAAGAGACTCATCTACGTGGGAATCGTCGAATAACCAGGGTGTCTATGCAGAATTCAGTAAAGCGTTGGCGCTGCCTTTCACATAAGCAGAAGCAAGATTTATCTTGTATCCGTAATCACCAGAGTTTTCAACAGAGGTCCCTCGGCCTGCTATCTATGTATGCGGACGATACGGTGCTATTAGCGGACAATGTAGGACATCTACAGAGACTCGCGAAAACGCGTGTCATTAAGGCGACATATCCATGTCTATATTTTAGCTCAGAGAAATCGTAAATCAGGATATTTACAGAAGAGACGAGGAACGCCGTAGTATCAATTCAACCGTTATGCGCATAGTCAACTTCAAGCAATATAAATACCTGGTTGCATGCATAAACGCAGGAAAGACCTACTTAAACATTCATCAAGATGATAGATCAGGATGAAGGAGAAGCGGAATGTAGCTACAATACAACATAGAGGACTTTGAGATTACAATAAATGTGAATTGGGGCGAGAAATTCGGAAACGTTTAGTGGTGCCAGAGCTAACCTTCCCAAATGCGATTCTTAGCTATGAATCTGATCGGGGTTGGAAGTTAACCAAAAGTCCGGGGGCTAGTTCGCATTAGGTGTCCACGGTAAAAGCAAAAATGAGGCAGTGCAGGGTGGCATAAACGGGGCCTCTCTACAAGTCTGAGAAGCACAGAGCAAAATTAGTTTTCTAGAAGGATCGCGTTCCCCCGCCGTGGTTGCTCAGTGGCTATGGTGTTGGGCTGCTGAGCACGAGGTTGCGGGATCGAATCCCGGCCACGGTGGCCGCATTTTGATGGGGGCGAAATGCGAAAACACCTGTGTACTTAGATTTAGGTGCACGTTAAAGACTCCCAGGTGGTCTAAATTTCCGGAGTCCCCCACTACGGCGTGCCTCATAATCAGATCGTGGTTTTGGCACGTAAAACCCCATAATTTAATTTTAATTAATTCTAGAAGGACTTATGAACATGCATGAAAATCAATCGGTGGCCAAAGTGCACAGACATCTGTACCTCGAAAGCGTTGACAGGGAATTGAGGAAAAGGCCAAGAAAGTTGGCAACCTTTTACATAATAATTGGTAGTGCAAATAGGCAGCCTGGACCCATCCAAAAGAAAGATAAACAGAGACCGTAAATAAGATGGAAGTGTTGGAAACAAACAACTCAGATTTACAAGTACGACAAGAGCGTATAAGCAGGAGAGAAACACTGTAGGATAACAAAAAGGACACAGACCTCGCTGCCTGAGGATAGAAACATCCCGGAGAAAACATTTGGAACAGGATGAGGCCTACTGCACCGAAATGCCAGAGACAACTCATCACATCGTAATGTAATGCCAAAATATTCCTCCATCAAGAACCGCAGGGAACGTCCTTCTTCCAGAAGCACTATGATTCAAAGCAGATGGAAGCATTAACTGGTCAGCAGTGGAGGTAAGCAAGATATGCTTAGAGTATTGGTGGAAAAAATACAGGGAAGAGATCGGTAGAGCCGGAGTCGTTACAGGCATAAGTAACTGTACAAAAATTGGAGGGCGCTTAAGCTTCGTCTTTAAGAATGGAACGCGATAGCATTCAAAGATCCCTGCAATTGCTTCCCGGCAATTGCAGCTTATGTAACATGCAATGTCTACCGGGAAACGCTGGCGGCGAATGAGTCTAATTCTTTCTAACGGTGTGCACGAAGGCGAGCTTTCTGGTAGAAACGCGGTCTCCTGCGAGGGCCGATCCCGGAGTTAGTGCGCAGACGCGCCAAAAAATTGCGTCATTTTCTGGTTTCTGTTATTGTTTCGCACTTTTAATATTTCAGTCTGACAAGTTTTAACATAAAGACATGCGCTGTCGGTGTTTTATTTCATGACATTTGTTTGTGGGCTGTCATTCTCAAAATTCCGAGGAATAACTTAGTCAAGAATTTAAGACAAAATATAAGAAACCTAAGTGATAGAATGGTCAGGCAATATAGCCCGCATGTACCAGCAAGGCGTGGCATATAGATATACCTAAATATACACAGGAATTTTTTTTTCTCATGGGACACCGGCGCTGGACGCCGTCGCCGACACCGGATTTTCTGCGACACGGGGCCCTTAACGCTATCGCCTAAATATAAACATAGGAATATCAATGAAGAAAGGATCAAGGAGAGATAGGCAAAATGCTGGACTGCAATAGATGTAGTAAAACGTGATTAGCTCAAGCAGGCTAGCTGACTATTCGTCGCTTCCCTGTTTCGAAGAGGATGCCAATAGTAATCATCACTATCGCGGAGCGCTGAGCGCACAGAGAGAGAGAGAATAAACTTTTATTATTGAGGTTAAGTGGAGTTTTCTTTCCCAGCGGAAAGGGCTAGCGTGGCGTCTGCTTCGCCGCGACGCTATCAGCCCATTCCGCCAACCGTATCGAGCGCTGAAACATTTAAGCTCGTTACACGAGCTTTCTTACAATGCGCCCTCACTAGAATGTGGCTGCCGCGGCCGGTAATCGCAGTCGCGGCCTCTTACCCAGCAACGAAAGGATACGGGTCCACGTATAGAAACGTCGGCCAGCCCGTCTGAGGCAGTTTACCATGGGTTAGACTTCCATTGAGGTAATTTATGCGACATCACACACCAGGTTTCTCCAACGCCTTATGAGCAGAAAAGTAGATAGACCACAAACAATGGAGATTTACAGAAACAGAGGTCACAGTAGTGGTTTAAAAAGGTTGATGCCTGGAATTATTGGCATGTGTGTGTTTCTCAAAAATAAAGGTAGGACATTAGGCAAAATAATAACAAGAGCTTGGTGGCGCAACCCACCACGCCGTTTCAAAGGGAACGCTCATAGCATCCATCCATGCATCCATCCATCCATCCATCCATCCATCCATCCATCCATCCATCCATCCATCCATCCATCCATCCATCCATCCACCTTGGTGTGCGTCGATAAGCTTCAATCAAAGTGAAGCGAGAACTTAAAATGCCAACTCTGTTTGGAATAGGAATTCCACAAAAAAAAAAAGTGGAGGACAACCATTCCCCTTGCTGGTCTCCTTTTTATTGCGATAGCAATTATATGGACACTTCAACCGGATTTCTGCCGTCGCCGTCGCCGTCGCCGTCGCCGTCGGCGTCGCCGTGAGGTTCCGTATAGATAAAATCTTCGCCGCGCGCCGTATGCCCCAGAGGCAGCGTGCGGGGACGCGCGCTATCACGGAGAGCGAACGCACTCAATCTCCCACGCGCAAGCAAGAAAGCGGAAAGCCAGCGCCGGAGGGAGCAGGGGGGGGGGGGGGCACTTCTCTGCCAACAACCGCGCTCGTCGGTCGTCCGCACAGTCTCTTATCTCTCCCACGCGCAAGCAAGGAAGCGGGATGCCAGCGCCGGAAGGAGCGGGGGGGGGGGGGGGGGGGGGGGGGCGCACTTCTACGCTGCCAACAACCGCGCTCGTCGTTCGTTCGACCGCACCGTCTCTTATCTCCACACGGCTCTGACCTTCATGCGCATTCGCCGCTCAGTTTCCGTTGAAGCGATAGACCGCGCGTACCTTCGCCCCCTGCTGCGGCGTATATATCCGCTCGCTGCCAGCGTTTTGACGGTCGTTGTCTGCAGTCATTCAGTGTGATCTATTCATGTTTGTTTGTGCGCGCTCACACCACGCTTCTTCAATCAGTTAGTAATAGTCGGGCCACATTTTCCAACGCACGCTACACATGCAATGCTGCCCGGGTCGGCAGTGCAGCGCTACAGGTGTGTCCCTTCGCACGCGCTGCCCACGGGAAGCGCTTCTCATCAACACCACCGTTTCACACGCGCCTTCTCGTGGTCATCGAGTCTCTCTTCATGTCGGTCTACTTACGCCGCAGCACACCTGCTTACTTAATCAGCTCATGTTTACTACAATTCATATTGCTACCAAAGCCGCTCACCTTACTTCGTATGACATTGCTGTGTTGCTATCGCATTCATCGCTTCGCCCTTAGGGCAAAACTGTGACATTTTTTTCTTTTCTTTCTTTTCAATTCCGCATGTGTTTGCGCTGATGGAACACATTTCACAATGCGAAATGGGAAATTCTTTTGTTTGACGGCACGTTCGTTTCTCCTGGCGCAATATGCTAACGCTGAGTGAATCCAAACAAGCATGACCCCATTGACGTCATAAGGCTTTGCATGGCGTAGCAGAAAAGTAAGGCCGAAACTGCCCAACCGGAGTCATCGCAAACGTGCGAAGGTTGTGCTCGTCGATGAGACTGGCGTACTGCCGTTTGTTGCGCTCCGCTTTACGGAGCTCCTATAGATGGCGCATAGCTCACTCTGTTAGGCCGCGCACTTCTATCACCGCACAAACTACATCTACGCATAGCACGGCGCCGCGCCTATCACGTGACACTGCTTGCGCATGCGTAGAGCGCCACCACCTCCTGCCTTAGAGACCGTCGCACCGGCACCGCCTTGACGATAAGAAGGCACAGGCCCCCCTAGGGGACCCTGCGACCCCGCATTGCTGCTGAATGTACTTTGGCACACTAGGAACACTTATAGCGTGCCTCTGCGCCCATATGTGACTCATAGGCCGCGCACTCGTCACCTAAAGCCCATTTTGCGCTGTTATCACATTTTTAATTCGTTCTAGTGAATTAACGAGAGCTCTTTAGATC
The DNA here is from genome assembly GCF_013339745.2 of Dermacentor silvarum. NCBI lineage: Eukaryota > Metazoa > Arthropoda > Arachnida > Ixodida > Ixodidae > Dermacentor > Dermacentor silvarum. Next base: position 70,565,168 of record NC_051158.1, read on the forward strand.
GTTAAACTTGCGTTTCGCACCCTCATGACGTATATTTTATATATTATGCACTTTTCAGCGACTCTGGGCACGTTAAAGGGGTCCTTTCGAGGCTCACTGAACAAACAACTCCCAACCCCGTTGTTAGTGGCCGTATAATGCTTGGCATAAAATAGATCCTGTGGAGAAAACGCTTTACTCACTTTAAAACGCTCTAAAAAATGTAGTGCTGCCAACTCGTCTATGTAAGACCAATGGAGTAAGTTTATCTCGTCTGTCGTTAAGCTGTGTTGTTCTTTGCAGGTTTTTTGAGAATTTGAAGGAAATTTAAGGTAATTACTGTCCGCCTTGCTGGTTGCCTCGCAGTCTACGTCGAGTATTGGAACACGGCCGCAGTTTTCCATTTACGCACTTTCCAAGACAGCCTTCTATAATATATTTCATTATTTATTTTGATGCGAAAGCATCAAATGGCCCATTGATCAAAAAAGCCGGCGGCGTCTGTAGCAGGGAAACGGCACCTAAATTCCCATTGGCTGCGACGCGACGTCAAAAGCGCTCCCCGACGGAGCGGAGCGGCCGAATCGGAACACCTGTAACGCTTGCGCGCCAGGTGTTGCGCTAGGAGAGGGCATCGCCGTGACGCCACGTCAGCCGGCGCGTCTCGACGGAGCAGATACGGTGACGTGACGCCGCGCGGGAGACGAGTTGTCGTCGGCGACGCAGTCACGTGACGCGCTTCTTCAGGTCTCTCGTCGCACAGGACGTCGGTGACATGCGGCGTTTGCTCCACAGGCTGCTGCGGCTTGCTGGCTCGGGCCGCACGTACCGATATGGTACATTACTCGCCGCGCAAAACTCGAAGGACCGCTCAGCGGCGTTCAATTTCATTTCATTTTTATTTCCTTAAAGACTCCCGAGGAGGTATTACATAAGGGGTGGGGTTTTTTTTTTACACACAGTATTGTTGACACAACGATCAGTGCCGATGATACATTAGATATGCTATGCATGAAGCTTGATGGGCAGGTGATAGTGGCGATGTTGCGAGAAAGGCCGTTCAGTCTTTTGCTGCTCTGGGAAAAAAATGAAGCAGAAAATGTTTTAGTACGGGCACGGGGGCGAGAAACTTGTAGCACATGACCAGTGCGATGAGATATGTGAGCTGCCGGGATAATGTAAGGAGGGCAATTAAGTGGCAAGTGAAATAACTTCTGAAAGAGAGAGAGGGTTGCAATGCGTCGGCGACAAGACAAAGGTGATAAGTTACACTCGGCTTTGAGGAAATAAGCACCGATTTCATATGAATACGAAGCATGAATGAATCTAGCAGCACGGTTTTGAACGGATTCTAGGGTATTAGTGAGACCCACTTCGGGTGAGTTCCAGATGGGAGATGCGTACTCTAGCTTAGCTCTGACTAATGATTTGTAAGCAAGTAGTTTAACGTGTCCCGGAGCGTTACGCAAATGACGTTTTAAGAAACGCAAAGTTCTGTTAGCAGATGACGTGACTTTAGCAATGTGCGTGTTCCAGGACATATTCTTAGATACGGTAACTCCAAGGTATTTATAAGTGGTTACTGATTCAACGGGGACGTTAGCTATGTTATAAGTGAAGTGAAGGGGAAATTGACGAGTGAAGGAAATGAGTTTGCATTTAGTAGAGTTTAGGGACATTAGCCAGTCATCACACCATTTTACTATGTGGTCGAGATCTTGTTGTAGAATCATATGGTCAGATGGGCTAGTAACGGTTCGGTAAATGACGCAGAGCAAACATGCAGATATTAGAGGATACATGCAAAGGCAGGTCGTTAATGTATATTAGGAACAGAAGAGGACCGAGGACAGAGCCTTGAGGCACCCCCGATGACACTGGTAGGGGGCTGGATAATTTATATTGTAAACACTACTTGTGAACGGTTAGTCAAAAATTATTTTATCCAATTTAGTACATTCGGGTGCAAGTTTAAGAAGGATAATTTTAAAATTAGGCGTTTATGGGGTACTTTATCAAAGGCTTCCGCGAAGTCAAGAAATAAGGAGTCGGTTTGTACGTTAACATCAAGGTTAGCATGAAGGTCATGAACAAAGATGGCAAGCTGGGTTTCGCAAGAGAAACCCCTACGAAACCCATGTTGAGAATTGTGAAAGAAGTAATGAGACTCGAGGAAATTCGTGATGTAAGAGTAAATTACGTGTTCCATGAGTTTGCAAGGTACGCTGGTCAGTTAAATTGTTCGGTAGTTCAGAGGTGAGCTTTTGTTACCCGATTTGAAGACGTGAACGACCTTTCCCACTTTCCAGTCATCTGGAATGATACCTGTTGAAAGAGATTGCGAAAAAAATTTAAACAAAATAAACCGAAGCAACGTGCCCTACATTTTTCAACAGTTTTGCGTTAATGTCATCCAGTCGAGATGCCGATGACAACTTGATTTTTTCGATGAGGGATGAGATACCATCAACAGAAAAGACGATTTCCGGCCTGGAAGACGTGATACGACATGAAAACGTAGGTAAGGAAATGTCTACTTCATTAGTGAAGACAGATGAAAAGGCCTTGTTAAAAGCATCGGCACATTCAGCGTCTGAAATAACCTCTCCAGAGTCGTTAGTGAGAGTGGTAGAAGCTACTGCTTGGGGGTTAATTATCTGCCAAAACTTGCGGGGGTTATTAGTTAACATATTAGGCAAATTATTGTTAAAGAAAGCGAATTTGGCGTTACGGATTCCTGTGAGATAAGCTTTTTCAGCTGCATAATACTTGTCCCAGTTTTGGGCGCCCCCTTTAAGTTTGGCATTCCGGAATAACGTTTTTTTCTTGTTATCTAGGCGGTGCAAAATTTTGTTAAACCATGGTTTTTGGCTGTTTACACGCGGATAGTAGTTTTAGGGATGAACATGTGTATTAGCTCGGTTAGTTTCTGCTTAAAGGTAAGCCAGTTTTCCTGAACAGAACGATCGGTGAAAATTGGTCTCATATGTCGGTAAAAAGGTGCAAAGTTCATTATTTATGGCATCATAATTACCCTTATCGTATAAGGTTATTGTTTTCTTATGCGAGGAATTGGCAGTAGGGCAAAAACTGAAATCTACATGAATTACTTTATGGTCACTAATTTCTTGGAGATAGTGAATCGAAGACAGGCTATCGGGATGGGTTGTCAGTATTAAATCCAAAATGTTAGAGGAATTGCAAGTGACACGTGTTGGCTGAGTTATTAACTGCGTTAGGTTATAGTTAAGGCAAACATCGATAATATATCTAGCTTCAGTTGTGTTAGCCGTTGCAGTTTCTTCGCTCCAATTAATACCAGGAAAATTCAAATCGCCAAAAAGAACGAGATCGGCTTTAGGATATGTCAAGGTGCGCTGGTTTAGAATAGTATTAAGTGCATTAGAAAACTTAGGATTGTTATATGGAGCCCATTGGACATTAATGCTTTCGCATTCACAGCTCATAAGAGTTGCTTATTTGCCCTCGGATTTTTTATTGTCCTCTATCTTTTGTTGATTTACGTTTGCGTGCAATTGTTATTTTATTCATGATATCACATATCTGCCCAGTCAGTGTCAATGCTTACTTCACTTGACCTTTGATATCTGACACGTGTCCTTAACTTCAGTGGCGCACCGACGGGGGGGGGGGGCGGGGGGGGGGGTGTAACTCCCCCCGCCCCTGTAACGGGGGGGGTTGTTCGGGGGTTGTAACTCCCCCCCCCCCCCCCTGAGACCGGCCTATCCACCCCCCCCTTTTTTTTTGTTTAACATCTTTTCTTTCCTTGCGCATTTGAGTACTGCAACTAAGATGTAAGACGCGCAATCGTTTGCACACTCGCAAAAAGCGCATTTTTTGACAATTTCCCGCGAAGAAATTGAAATTAGTGCTGCTTAGATGGTATTGGCGAACTGTCACCCCCCCCTGGCAGAGATCCTGGGTGCGCTACTGCTTAACTTTGTATAATATAGATTGTTTATTGCTTTCAAAAGTTTCGCCCGCTGAGTTTATTTCTGCTACGTATGTAAGTACTTTGCCGCCTGTGCTGCTTAGTTCTGAGAAGAGTGGGGCCAGTAAAGTTGCCCTGGTGCAGCTTTTTCCTTTTTTTTTCTACCTTTCTCATCCCACCTTGTGCACGCTGTGAGAAATAAACTCAAATTCGAAGTCAAACAAGAATATCACATGAACAAGTTTTTTTTTTTTTTTTTTTTTTTGCCATCACAGAGAATTCAAATCTCACGTGGAAAACGATCAATGAGGTAAAAAGAAAAACTTCTCTGCAAAAAAAAAAAAAGTTCAGTTTCATAATAGTGGCTTATCAGACGTTCATGTTGCAAATACATTAAATTCTCATTTTATTCATGTTGATGGAATACAAAATTCTGCACAGGTCTCTTGCACAGAGTATATAGTAAGTTGGTGATCTTATACGGTATTCTTGGCGGCCACTGATCAGTACGAGATACACACCATAATATTATCATTAAAAGACGGCAGTGCTTCCGGTGCAGATGACATAAAAGTGAAGCCTCTGAAGGCCTCTAGAAAAGTTGTAAGCATGCCTCTGGCACATTTGTAATCTTAATCTTTCTAGCGCTTTGTTACCAGATAAAATGAAGTTAGCCTGAGTGACTGTTGTCCATAAAAGTGACCCAACTGTAATGAAGAAGAAGAGCACACGGACAAGGCCAGCCAGATCGACTGTTCAATGCCTGCAGTGCAACCAGTAGGCCAGCCGGATCGCCAGTGCTTAGCCCGAGTGGGAGCCGTTCGTACAACCAGCTGTTCCTGCTCTGCGTCACCTGCCTTTTCGATTACGAACAGACGCTACCATCTGAACTGTTCAGTACACCCCTTTACACATTTAACGATATGAACTACAGGGCAATCTCCGTGCTTTCTGTTCTCGTGAAAATTGCTGAGTATGTTTTTAACAAGAGAATCTCCGGGTTTTTTAACGAGCATAAAGTATTTGTATGTAAGCCCCCAGTATGCTTTCTGCAAGAGTAAATCTTCGGCAACCTCATTACTCGAAATACAGGCACAAATCATGGACACAATAAAAAAGCGAGTGCTAACTCTTGGTATCTCTGGTATCGCCTGGTTGCTCTCTTGAAGCCTGGAAAGACTCCTTATCAGCTTACCTCATACTGGCCAGTTGCATTAGCCAGCTGTGTTGGAAAACTTATGGTAACCATATTTTCTGAGAATTTGTCTTGGTAACCAGACGTGGATGCGCTCAGAAATGATATTGCTCGTGCCTGGAAAGACTCCTTATGAGCTTACCCTCATACCGGCCAGTCGCATTAGCCAGCTGTGTTGGAAAAGTTATGGAACGAATGGTCCTGACGAGGCTCGAATGGTTTCTGGAGAGTAATGATCTTTACCCGGACATGATGACCCGTTTTCGGCGGGGTGGTTCTTCGACTGACAGAGTCATTGACCTCGTTAGAATTGTGGAACATAAAAAACGTCGACGCCGACTTGTCGCCGCTGTTTTCTTATACATCAAAGAGGCATACGAAAGCATCCTTCATGAAGCCATTCTCGATGCACTAGACGATTTGGGCGTTGGCGGCCGGCTCTACCTGTGGTTGTGAGCCACCTCAGCGGCCGTTTCGTTTACATGTCCACGCCTGACAGCAAGAATAATCGTCATCAGGTATGCCGTGGAGTTCCTCAGGGAAGAGTTCTCAGCCCAACATTATTTAATGTGGCACTGATTGGCCTGGTGAGTGAAGTTCCAGCTCACATCCACATCAGTGTATATGAAGATGACATCTGCATCTGGGCTTCTGGTACAACACGCCAACAACTACGTGCGAGATTACAACGTGCTGTGTGATCTACTTCACGATACATACGACGTCAGGGTTTGCTCTTAGCTGCTGAAAAATGTGCTGTGGTTGCCTTCACGGGCATCTCCGTCTGCCGCTACCCGATCTCCATTAACGGTGTTATAATACCTTATGTCTCCCACCACAGATTCTTAGGCATTATTATCATTGACCGCCGGTTTGTCATGGTCGAGGCACGCATATACGCTGAAGCAAAATTTAATCTGTTTGCCATGTTCTTCGCTTCGTAGCAGGCAAGAAATGGGGCCCCACGGAAGACTATTTACTACGACTTTATCAGTCTCTATTCGTAGGCTACATTCGCTACAGACTCCCGATACACTCAAACTTGAACATTCGCTGCTTACGGACATTGGAGCGCGTTCCAGAGCAGGCATTCAACGTATGCCTCGGCTTGCCACGTTGTGACTCCAACAAAGGTACAATTGAGGAATCCCTCGTATGCCCATTATCGGTATACATGTTCCACGGACCGCTTCGTGTATATTTACGCTTACTCACACGACACCATCGCCATCCATTGACGTCGATTCTGCATGAGCAGCCGGACAGAAGTTTCACAAGTGCGCTCCGCTGCCATCTACCCCACTTAACATCAGGCTATGCCCTTCCATATCACCCCGTCAAACCACCGTGGGTGATGGTTCAACCTTCGGTATGCCTGCATGTCCCCAGCATACTAAAGAAATCATTGGTTCCCATTAGTTGACTACAACAACTTGCTCTGGCATACATCTGGTTTGAATACCAGACCTATGTTCATGCGTACGCCGACGGATCCGCGTCACCAAAGGCATCGACAGCACCTGTGGTGATACCCGCCCAGCAGATGACTCCAGGTTTCGTTTTAGACCATAATTCTACAACATCAACCGCTGCAGAGCTTGTGGCTATTCGGGAAGCGATTCGCCACATCTGCGGGGAACGACCTCAAGAGCGGTGCATTTTCACGGACTCAAAACCTGCGCTGCTAATTTTGGGATGCTTCCTGCGCCACACCGCATATCAGGCTCTGGCACCACAGATCACCAGGCTCCTTTCATGCGCTCAAGAAAAACACCACCGAATAGTGTTTCAATGGATCCCGGGACACTGTGCGCTCAATGGTAATGCGATGGCCGATGCTGAAGCAAGGCGCGCCCTCAGCAATGGCCTGCGAACTGTAGTGCCGTTCTCTAGACCGGACATCACATGCCTCCTGTCGAAATTAATGATGAGTGCGACGAGAACATACTGGGCCCAGCCAGACGCTCGTCCACGTCCACCTTAACAGGCTGGATCCCGATATGCAATTTCCTGTTCTGCGTGGAATTCCACGCCCTCATAAATGCCTGATACACAGACTGCGATTAAGGGTCGCTTTCACGCCCAAATATTTGCACATCATTGAACGGACAGACTCCCCGGACTGTTCAGTGTGTGGCGTTGTAGAGACTATAGACCATGTGCTCGTGGTGTGCCCTGAGTATGCACGCGAATGACTGACACTGGCAGCTACCTTGAGGCATTTATACAATAGACCACTGTCGGAGGACCTCTTGCTAGGCGCATGGCCACAGAGTTGGCACACGATAGAGGCAATGCGTGCTTTGTCACGTTTCTTAGGCGACACGGGCCTGGAATCGTGCTTGTGATAGTAACATTTCTGCGATGTGTTTTTTCACCTCGTTTCTCCCATTATCCTCTACCATTATAACCCTCTTTCTTCCCCTCTTCTCTTCTCTTCAGTAGATTAGCAGGCTAGATACTCCCTTTTCCCGCCGACATCTCTACATTTTTTTATCAATAAACTACTTATTCTTGCTCGTGCGTTAGGTGCATGACACGGATTGCGTTATTTACTACCGATAAATTTGAAAGGCACAATTTACAATGCGCTTACATATTATCGATTTACTTACTGCTACCTGGTTTGGTCGACAACTACACAATATAATTTAAGGTCTGTTCAAACATTTCAAAACTGTGCGCTGCGCGCAATAGCAGACATGGGACGTACAGTGTCTGCTAAACCATACTATATCGGATATAAATATTCATAATGCTAAAAGTTAACACTCAGAAATTATTTCTGGAAATTTCGAGGCAATTCTGCGTGGGTAGACAAATGTTCTGTCCGGAACAAATATCATGGTAAAATGATTAGCCATGACTTCAGGAAAAGTCTGATATTTAAACCACCTTGCAGGACAACACACGGAGTTCAAAAATTGGCAGTGTGACTTCGTGACCTTTTAAATCAATACCCCGCAGTATTGGACCTCCTAAGTTCTGGCATTTCGATACAAAATTTTAGAAAGACTATCAAAGAATTGTTCTTATCGGTGCAAATGTTAAGCTACGAGTATAAAATGTTTCATACAAATTTATTCGTGCTTGAAGTCCTCGGCAAACTGTATAAGGCAAGCTTCTCATCTTTCTTTTTTTTTTCCGTGAATTTTGCATTGTACTGTTTACACACATGTGTGATAAGTTTAGTTTTATGTGTGGGATCTGTTGAGCGTCTTTCTGCCATTTTGCCATGCTGCAGCTGTGCGGGTGGCACGCCCAGTCAGGCAAATGTTTTCCTTTAGCCGTGTCCCCTAAGCCAATGTGTAATACTGACTTTAATAAAACAATAAAGAAAGAAAAGAAAGAAAGACGCCCAGTGATGGCGCGTCCCCGCCAGCCTTCTCCCGAGTTGTCACTTTCCTTTCTGTCATGTGCGGCCGCTGTCGCATAGCTGCATGTGCTCTAAATAACTTTACACCGATGCACCCTGCTGCGCGCTGTCTGTCGAGAGAACAACACTACGCAGATTTTTAGCGAGAGCAGCTGCCTTCTGTGGCGAGTTAACTCAAAGCCATGTTGAATTTCCTGACTGAGCACTCCCATCCGCCGATCGCGCAGTAGCCATATCGACATCACACGGCCCCACGTCGTAGAGAGTCTCCTCGAGGTTTTTGCGAGTTTTATAAAAACGAAAACATATCTAATTACGTAAGATAATGATCAAAAGCGCCGAGCGTAAATCTTTTAAAGAAGTACGCTATCACAAGCTGCGGAACGGAAGTGACACAAGGTGAGATGGAAAAAAGCTTCTCTCGTGATACCGCACGCTATAGTGTGGATTTTGTGAACAGGTGAAATGTGTAGCACGTACGTATAGTATATGGTAAGCTACAGCTCGATTGTCTTGTGGCCATGATTATAGGAGACGCTACTAAAGCAGGCACACTCGCACAATGGGCTCTACTTCCGATGTCGGATGGGTGTCAGAGGTGGAGATATGCAGTTGAAATAAGGTGCGCTGAGCGACGACTACATGTTGCGGGTTTCGGGCGCCTCTTTGTCGCCAAGACGAATTGTCTGCGGAGGTTGCACCACACGCGAGTTCTTAACTGCATCCGCGGACGACATCCACTTTGTGCGTTTTAAGGAGTTAACACGGCGAAATGAAAAGCGAACAGAGAACCGCTTGGCTGTCGGTGCATGCTGCGCCGTCGAACAGCGGCAGCGATATATACACTGCACATGCACCGTTAATGTGTGGTGTTCGCTGCTTCGCGTCCCACTCTCTTCTTCTCAGCCTTGGCTTATCTTATCAACATTTCGATATCATGGCCGCTATCTTGTACGCGTTCGAAAAGCCGACGTTCGGTTTCGTCTCACGCGATTGCCCAAGCCGCGTGGCCCTATAACCACGTATAGGCCACTCGCGTGAGGCGAAACCGAACGCCGGCTTTTCGAACGCGTACAAGATAGCGGCCCATGTCCACGAAGCGCTGCAACCTTCTGCTTTTTTACAGTGCATCTGCCCAGTGACGTCCATCGACGAGCTTACAGAGCCCGGAGAGAAATCTACACTGCGTAACTGTTAAGCAAACAAAGAAGATGCTTAGTCTATGCCGGCATCGCGCTTTGTGTATAATTCCGGACACTGACGTATGCGCAAAACAGGGGATTGTCCAAAAAGAGGGCGACGTCACCCCATGTTTTCTTCCTTTCCCACAGAAACTGCAGTGCCCCCGAAAAGACTTTCTCCCCTCGTGTTCGCCTGTGGCTGAATTTGGGCCGAACTTGCAACGTGAGCCTCGGAAATCTGGGAATGGTGAGAACTGACTTGCTGGTCGTCGCAGAAATTAGGGCATTGGTGAAAGACCTACAGGGCCAGTTTTCGCTTAAACGTTGACACGATATGGGGGCGAAAAATGGTTGGTGTTCGACTAATGTGTTGCAAACAATGCGCCGTCAATCAGGGGGCACGAACGCGTTCAACATATCCGGTACATCGAAATATCGAAATATTTGGCGTAGCCAAAATGATCGGTGCGTCATCGTACTTCGGATTTGGGATCCCTCTGGAATGAGCTTTGCCTTAGTCAAGCATCGGAACTGCTATCGCGTGTTTGGTGTTAAAATGATGTTTCGAGCAGCTATAGAAAATTAGGAGCATATATGTTTCGAGTTCAGGCTTGCAAATTATATTTGATCACGAAAGCGAAATAATTTCGTAAATCCGTACACAACATCAGTTACAGAATCAATACAGAAGACAAGGAAAGCACAAGTGAAAAGTATCCAGCGAGTACTGGCGCACTAATAAAAGCTGCAGCCGCATAGCCTTGTGCAAGGATCGTGTCATCATGCAACAACTTCGTGCTGATTTTATATCTCTTAACAAACACTAGGCATGTGGAGTGTCTGCGCGCCGCAAGTACATATGTGAGCCGGCTCAATTTCTGGGTTAGTCCCCGCGATCACCTTGACCACTGCCGCATACTAACATGTTGGTTCTGCGGAATTGGCCTACAACGTTAAAGATGCGCGAATTAAAAATATATATGTATGCTTTAACAAAACTAATCACAACTAACGCACTGTGCTGCTTCTCGGCCGCAAAATTACCGTCGCAGCTGGTTTTTTTCTTTTCTCGTATTGTTTTTATTGCTGCTTTGTTATCATTATGGATCAGCCAGTCCACAATTATATTCTTGAAACGACAGATGGCATAAGATGAGCCACGGTTAGGCCTTTCTGAGCGAAAAACAAGGGGGACTCTCGCTAATACTTCGTGGAGGCTACAACGAGGCTTCGGGAGAATAATGAAAGCAAGGCGTATCAACTGATCGCAAGCGCTATTAATGCAGTTAGGTTAACCATGCTTCAGCGCTACCTGACGTGCAATCAGCTCAGAACTCACGAGTGCCCACGTCGCTGAAAATTATGGGAAAGTAATGTTAAATCGTTGTCGATGACCTTAGTTTTTGCGACATAACATGTAGATGTAAAGTTTTGGAGTTAGTGGCCCATGAACGCAATTGAACAAGCCGTTGTATTCGTTGCAGGGTCTCATCACAGCCCTCGCAGGTGTTGCTCTTCTGGACTTGGGGGAAATCTACGGCGCCGATATTTCAACTATTTCCCATCTAATAACAACGCGCAGCGTAGGAGGCCTGCTTGGATCTCTGCTGGGTAGTAAACCTATATTTGCTTGATACTTTCGTCAATTTTTGTTACACGAATGTGTAGTTTACTGTATCAACTGTCCAGAATGCACACTGAATGTTATATCAGGCAAGACGGGAATTTAACCAACTTATCAGTAGTGAGTGTGCGTTTTGCAATGCCTTGTATTCGCTCAGCCTTGAATCATGACAGTAGTTATTCGCTGTAAATATAGGAGGAGGAGGAGGAGGAGCAGGAGGAGGAGGAAAGTTAGAGAGAAGGCAGGTATGTTAACCAGAAATGCGTCGGGTTGGCTACGCTACTCTGGGGTACGGGAAAGAGGGTATAGAACGATGAAATAGAGAGATGGGGGAGGAAGGACGCGGTAAGCTCGCGCACACACACGCAGGGCCTAAGTTAAATTTTGCTTTCTCATTGCGCAACGGATTCATGTCGCTGGAGTTGTATGTAGTTTTAGCTTTCATCATCGCCTCTTCTCCTGAGTTTTATTTATTTATTTATTTATTTATTTATTTATTTATTTATTTATTTATTTATTTCTTTATTTATTTATTTATTTATTTATTTATTTATTTATTTATTTATTTATTTATTTAACATACCCTCCGGGCCAGAGGCATTATAGAGGGGAGTGGTACAAAAGAAAATATGGTATACAGACGTGCACAGTTGCACAAAAGTATAGTTAAGTGACTGGGAAGACTTAGGAGTGAGGATCAAGGGCGAATATCTCAGCAACCTTCGGCAACAATGTGGACAAATTACAGCAAATGATTGAGGACACTACTCGAGAAAGTGTAAGAGTGGGGTGGAAGATTAATATGCAGAAAACAAAGGTAATGTTCAATAGCCTGGTAAGGGATCAAGAATTCAGGATCGCCAGTCTGCCTCTAGAGTCTGTAAAGGAGTGCGTTTATCTAGGTCAATTACTCACAGGGGACCCTGATCATGAGAAAGAAATTTACAGAAGAACAAAATTGGGCTGGAGTGCATACGACTGGCATTACCAAGCCCTGTCTGGGAGATTACCACTGTCGTTGAAAAGAAAAGTGTACAATCATTGCATTCTACCAGTGCTGACATATGTAGCAGAAACTTGGAGGTTAACCAAGAAGCTCGAGAACAAGTTAAGGACTGCACAAAGAGCGATGGAACGAAAAATGTGAGGCCTAACTTTAAGAGACAGGAAGAGAGCGGTGTGGATTAGAGAACAAACGGGCATAGCCGATATTCTAATTGAGAAAATAATGGAGCTGGACAGGCCATGTTATGCGTACGATGGATAACCAGTGGACCATTAGAGTTACAGAATGGATACCAAGAGAAGGGAAGCGCAGTCGAGGACGGCAGAAAACTAGGTGGGGTGATGAAGTTAGGAATTTGCAGGCGCAAATTGGAATTAGCTAGCGCAAGACAGGGGTAATTGGAGATCACAGGGAGAGGCCTTCGTCCTGCAGTGGACATAAAAATAGGCTGATGATGATAGTTAAGTGGCACCCACATCTGGGCCATTAAGTGGCCCTGCACGCGTCTGTATCATGCGATGCTTTATTGCCATGGCGAAATCATGGACGGAATGCATACCATAATCATTACCCAATTTCAGCTCGGAATACTGCGCCGTCATCATGCACTGCAAAATTATAAGCACTCACGTCAAGCGACACCATGCCGTAAAGGCAAAAGAATTGCTTCTTCGTGCAGTTCCTGAATCAGTCCGAATGTACTAGCTCTACGGAAACATCGCGGTGCCTATGTAAGCCCACTTTTTATAAGCAACTGCTCACAACAGTAAGCATTGTGCTTTACTTTTGTTTTGTGTTGTGTAAATTTAGCGACTGGATTGACAAAAGTCCACTATGTGAAGCATTAGAAGTTCTATATATATTGCAATACATTTCTTCCACGGCACGCCTTTTTAGGAGGGAAGCTGTACGACACGTACAACACGCAGCTCACGTCAATCATTATGCTGCTGCTCACCAGCATAACGGTGCTGATGGTTCCACTGTGTGGAGCGCTGCTTGTAGCTCACGTCATGGTCTTCTTCATGGGTCTCAGCTTGGGAGCATTCGGCACAGGTGAGCCTGCAGCGTGCTTCAGTGCATGAACTCGCTATTCAGTGCTACCCTCGCGTTATCGCGGTAGTATGCGTGATAACCGCGTCCGACGGTATTTCGCCAGCCTGTACCGAGACCGCGGACAGTTAAGCGAGCTGCGGTCACGTGGTCCGCTTTAAATGATACGCGATTCACAAAAGTCAGCTTATCAGAGAAGAGCATTTCCCTTAGAGAAGGAAGAAGTATATTTCGATGAGAATAATGGGAGCAGGTGCATGTGTGCGCCATTGTATTCCATTCTTGTGGATGGGAGGTAAATATAGGGACACGAGAGGCAGATAAGAATTCTATAGAGAGGAGAAAGTAAATTTATCACGTGCGTCATGCGCATGCATTCACTGTGCTGCCTGGTAGACGATAGATCAGCTGGCGCTCGTCCAACTTAACTGTACGGCTAGTCCGCTATCGACATACAAAAGGAACAAGACGCGTTGAAAAGTGGCGCTCGGGGGCCATTACCGACAAGCTTTTGCAAGGTTTCTGCCTGTAGATGTCAACCAGCGTTGTACACGTTTCTCCAAAACAGGAACGAAAGCTCGTTCCTCGATCCTTCCCAATATTGAACCTAGTTCCCGTTACAAGTTCCTTTAATGCGAAAGGAACGCGTCCCTGTTACACTTCGAACATTGAAATGTGTCGTTACATTACCGTTACATTTTATGATTCTTTAATGAACATATAGTGTCGGATAATCCTGAGGCGAAATAAAATTAGCAATTTAAAATGCACATCAAACTACATATATTATATAAATTTGAACATCGCCGGCAGCAGATTATCTGGAAATAAAAAGAATCTAAAGAAACGCTGCCTATAAGAATTTTTTCATGGAGGACCGGACATACTCCAGAGACGCCTAACTGCAACTTTGGTGCTCGTCTATTACAAGTCCAACACATATATGGCACTTTCCACTTCGGTGTTCAAATGCGCAGTCAGGATACTGCGCTTCAGATGTGAAAATAGAAAGTTACATGCACCAATATAATTAAATTTCTTGCACAAGAAACCACCTCGAAAGAAACAATACATAGGGGTTTAATGAATGCTAATTCAACATTGCAGTATAAGTGGGAAAAAGAAATGTCCAGAATATATATTCGCAACTTAGTTAAGTCCCTTGTTTGAACTCAGCAAGGGATGCATCTCGGTGTTGGTGCCTGACAGACAAACCCGTTTTTCAAGCGAAGCTTGTATTGCCTCACAAGTATTGGCGGTGGCGGTGGTGTCACGCTAAACACCATCGAAAACGTGTCGAAAACTCGCGTCTCGCTCGCTTGGTATATACCAAAATTAGCATGGAAGGGTATGAATATATTACTAACATGACTGACAGGTCATGACATCAATAACATCACATGCTCTTCAGTTACGTCATGATTAAGGATAATAAAATCACGTGTGGCGCATACCCGCATTGGATATGCGCGTAGTATGAGACAGGGACAAGAATGAAAGGAAGGAAGGAAGGAAAAAAACTTCCATCTCCACTGGGGTGGAGATGGAAGAGCAGCGAAGCTGTCCTATGGTGGGAATTATGTATTTACAATTATGACTATTAGGATGTGATGGTGTAATTGGTTATTTCAACTATTAAAGAATGATAAATGTAAAAATATTTATTTAGTGACCACAGTGACCATGGCCTTACGGTTTCTACGGTACACCGCCAAAAGGTGTACGTCAATGGTTGGCACGTTCTTCATAAACACGTCACCAACGCCGCACGCGTTCGGTGCGAACGCAAACCGCACACAATCGCTGTCAAAACGCTGGGGTGAGCAAGCACGCCAGCAGCAGCGAGCGAAAGTTCATGCGGTCTATCGCTTCAACAGAAACTGAGCGGCGAAAGCACAGCGCATACAAAGGTAGGAGCCGTGTTGCAGATCGCTTTCAAGATACGGTGCGCGCGACTACCCGTCGCCGCGCAAAGTACAAGTACGCAGTTAATTGCTCGCAGAGCAAAAGCCGCACTCCCTCACTCCCGCGCTACCTTCCCGCTTTCTTCCTCTGGCGTGGGTGATTAAGTCACCAGTTTCCCCTTGCGCCCGGTCCCAAGCACCCTTACTAGATTACTTTGCCAGTTTGCAAACTCCGCCTGGATGCAGTGGCAGAACGTGGCGCCTTTCGGCTTCCAGTCGCGAGGTAGCGCTTCCGACGCCATTGGCCCGATCGCATCATGGTTACTGAGCCTGCGCGCTGTGTTAAACTCAATTTACGCAGTTAATTCTGTGTAATTGGAGTAAGAGTTCAAGTGTACCAGAGAGCTGGAAGAACGCCAACATTATACTAATCGATAAGAAGGGAGACGTTAAAGAATTGAAGAATTATAGACCCATTAGCTTGCTTTCAGTATTGTATAAAATATTCACCAAGATAATTTCCAATAGAATCAGGGCAACACTTCCCTTCAGTCAACCAAGAGAACAGGCTGGCTTCAGGAAGGGATATTCTACGATGGATCATATCCATGTGATCAATCAGGTAATCGAGAAATCTGCGGAGTACAATCAACCTCTCTACATGGCTTTCATAGATTATGAAAAGGCATTTGATTCAGTAGAGATTCCAGCAGTCATAGAGGCATTGCGTAATCAAGGAGTACAGGAGGTATACGTGAATATCTTAGCAAACATCTACAAGGATTCCACAGCTACCTTGGTTCTCCACAAGAAAAGTAGAAAGTTACCTATCAAGAAAGGGGTCAGGCAAGGAGACACAATCTCTCCAATGCTATTTACTGCATGCTTAGAAGAAGTATTCAAGCTCTTAGACTGGGAAGGCTTAGGAGTGAGGATCAACGGCGAATATCTCAGCAACCTTCGGTTTGCAGGTGACATTGTCCTATTCAGCAACAATGGAGACGAATTACAGCAAATGATTGAGGACCTTAATCGAGAAAGTGTAAGGATTGGGTTGAAGATTAATATGCAGAAGACAAAGATAATGTTCAATAGCCTGACAAGGGAACAAGAATTCAGGATTGCCAGTCAGCCTCTAGAGTCTGTAAAGGAGTACGTTTATCTAGGTCCATTACTCACAGGGGACCCTGATCACGAGAAAGAAATTTACAGAAGGATAAAATTGTGTTGGAGTGCATACGGCAGGCATTGCCAAATCCTGACTGGGAGCTTACCACTGTCGTTGAAAAGAAAAGTGTACAATCATTGCATTCTACCGGTGCTAACATATGGGGCAGAAACTTGGAGGTTAACAAAGAAGCTCGAGAACAAGTTAAGGACCGCACAAAGAGCGATGGAACGAAAAATGTTAGGACTAACGTTAAGAGACAGGAAGAGCGCGGTGTGGATCAGAGAACAAACGGGGATAGCCGATATTCTAGTTGATATTAAGCGGAAGAAATGGAGCTGGGCAGGCATGTAATGCGTAGGATGGATAACCGGTGGACCATTAGGGTTACAGAATGGATACCAAGAGAAGGGAAGCGCAGTCGAGGTCGGCAGAAAGCCATATGGGACGATGAAGTTAGGAAATTTGCAGGCGCAAGTTGGAATACGCTAGCGCAAGACAGGGGCAACTGGAAATCGCAGGGAGAGGCCTTCGTCCTGCAGTGGACATAAAAATATAGGCTGATATTGATGATGATGAAGGGGAGTTATTTCCGAGATTGTGAGCAATGTTATTTCGATTGTGCAACTAGAGTATCGTTTCAGCCACTAGAGCGATTTCACACGGCAGAGATGTGACTGAGATGCCTCAATCTAGCTAGTGCTATGCGGGACTCTTATCCATTCAGCTGTGAAGATTAATCGGGTTTAGTTTTTTTTTAATTCAGTTCTATATAAGATTACGCCTTTACGGTGGGTCACGGAACATAAGTATCCGATGCCGCCGAAAATATTGAAACCTAGAACCACTCGTTTGTTCGAGAACACTCAATGCCAGGATATGCGTTTTTTAAAAGCAAGAGACCGAAGTACTTCAGTGAAAGCTCGCCGTTTTTAAGGCTATAAAACGCGAAATACGACGAGAACAACAGAAGCAAATAGAAAACAATTTATTAAGACGAAAACCGTAGATGGCTCATGGGCCGAAAAATCCGACGTCCGGTGTTACGGCACCTAAATTCATGGTGCCACCAACAAAGGTCGTGGTTTCGAGTGCCTTAATTAACTCTACCTTAATTAACATAGAATTCGTTAAGGCGCTCGAACCCACGACCTTTGGTGTTACTTAAGGCAAAGTTAATTAAGACACAGTTATTTACGATATAGTTAATCATGGCACGCGGATCCACGACCGTTGGTGGGAGTCGAATCCTCAACGATTGCATGGTGTTATTTGAGGCGAAGTTAATTAAAGCGCATTTAATCAAGATATAGTTAATTAAGACACTAGAACCTACGTCCTTTGGTTTAATTAGGTAATAAATCATTAGGGCACGCTTAATTAAGGTACTCGAACCCACTACCTTTGGTGGGAAAGAGCAAGTAATAGGAAGTAATTGCATGTTAAAGGTGGTCAAAATTAACGCGGAGTCCCCCCCACTACGGCGTGCCTCATAATCATATCGTGGTTTTGGAACATATAAAACACCAGAATTTAATTTGATTTTTTAAACTCACGACGCATTCGAATGAGAACGGCAAGTAATATAATGAATTCCTCGTGAGCGCACACGCTTTCGCATTCATTCTCTTTAGCGTATGCTAAAGTGACTGTCAAATTTTTGAACAATGCAACAAACATCAACTGAGAATCACATTTCAAAAGCCAAAGTTACAAAAGACGCGTTTGTTTTTTTGTTTTTTTTTTTTTGCTACAGCCATCTTTTCTATGCTTTCTAATCGATGCTTAAAATTTCGGGAGAAAAAGTGCATTCTTGTCACAAGTTGCAGCGGGAGCACACGCCGCACGAGCTGCGTCGATAGATCTCGCTGGGACTCACACGGAAATACTCACAAGTATTTCCTTTAAGGCTTCAAGCATTGTTCATGACGTCCTAATTGCCCTGTCGGATCGTCCTCCTATACTTATCGCATAGCTGCAGGTGGTCATATATTTATTTTATTGGCACAAAGTGCTGGCCTGCGTCACTTCCTCAAATCTTTGTTTCCCGTTTGCAGAACATCCGCGCATGCTTGCAACACTCGCAGTTGCATTGTAAATTATGTGACACGATCTGTGAGAGTAAAAACCATTTTTGAAAGCTTAGTGTCATACTGTTTTACGCAGGGGCCAACGTCTGGATCATCAACATGTGGCCAGAGGACAGCAGTCCAGCGCTTCACATTTTCCACTTCGCGTTTGCCGTCGGCTCGCTGATGGCTCCTCTTATAGCCAAGCCATTTCTGTCCCTCGGAGCCGCCGGCAACTCTAACTTTCTACGGGAAGCGTCCGACCTGAGCTATAGCTTTGAACCGACATCCAACGAGACTGGCAACCAGTCCTCCGCAGTCAAGACTCTGTTCGACGAAGAGACTGTTGACGGGTCCGGCCAAAGCACAGTATACTACGCGTTTGCGATTGTCAGCGCTTTCTATTTGTTTCTGGTCATCTCGATGACACTTCTTTACTGCACTGACAACTCCGATTTCAGACGGCGGCCTGCGAGAGGACAGAACGGAAATGAGGTGAAAGACGTCCGCTACAGCCGGATCTCGTTGGCGCTGCTGAGTGTTTTCGAGTGCGTATACGTCGCCCTCGAGTGCACGACGTCTCAGATGCTGACCACCTTCGCAGTCAAAAGCGACCTGCACTTTTCCAAGCCGGATGCCTCTCGGGTCGTCGCCGTGTACTTCTTTTTCTTCGCAGCGAGCCGACTGGTCGCGGCGATAGTAGCCATGAAAGTGTCTTCGTTAGTCACGCTTATCTTCACGCATGGTATTCTCGTGGCCACGGCAGCGGCTATGGACGGTGTGGTGCTCCAGTAACGCGCTCGTGCTCTGGGTGGGCAGTGCAATCACGGGATTTGGCCAAGGACCCGTCAAGGCCGCGGTTGTCGCATGGACTGCTGAATACATTAACATTAGCAACAAAATGATGTCGGTGGTCGTGGTCACGGGTAGTATCGGCAACCTCGCGCCAGCGCTTCTCGTCGGACAGTTTATTGACCGCAACCCCGACTCTTTCCTCTACGTGTCCCTGGGCGCCGTTCTGCTGTCTGTAGTCATACTTCTATTCATGTACGCTTACATGAGCAGGAGGCGACTTTTGAAGTCGCACGCCGACGTTCAAATCACTGCAGGTGCGGAGAAACCAGGGGACGTGCCTTTGCTTTAGCATTTTGCTCGATATGGAATTTCGTATACTTACAGCCTTTAGAATGAACCTCGTATGTTTACACATATGTACTAATATTTGTACTTCGGCGGCCGAAACACAGCGGGCAATATTATTTCTGAAGCATTCATAAACACCGCACGTGAATGCTTTGTACGCACACAAGTTGTATTTCTCTTGATTGATAGAATGAACCTGGTCAGGGCGACCTCACAAAGCAATGCAATGGTAACGGAAGACGTATCAGTGAAGCACTACAAATTAATATTCATCCATGGAGGTTCACGCAAATCTCCTCACAATAGCGCTTTTTTTCCATCCCGCGTCGCCGAATTGCGGCTGTTGCTACCGGGCATAAAGCCCGGGCGCTTGTGATCACTGATTACGATCGTGTTCAAACGAGAACTCTTTCAACAGCATCGCGAAACACGCACGCAAACTCACAAACGCATTGGTCGTGTTCGCCTATAGGGTACTTCGATGCATTTTACCCTATCGCGAAAGTTAGCAGGTGCACCCTATATACCGCACAATATCACTTCCTGCTACCCACGCTTGCGCATACACAGTTTGCTCGTCCCTGCTGTAAGTGATGCTGCATCAGTGTGGATCGTTACCAACTTGTTCAATTTGTGACCGCAATGAACCATCGTAACTTACATCAAGGCATCAAGGTTGCCAAGAGCTGGAAACTGGCCCATAGATCGTCGTATGTTGCTTCGAGGCACTATGGCTCCCAGCAGCAGGTAACTGGCCAATAAACCCTTTTTTGTTACTTTAAGGTATCAAGGCTGCCGTGAGCCGCGAAATTTGCCAATAAACCTTCTTATGTTACCTAAAGGTATCAATGCTGCAAAGAGCAGGACAATGCAACGGCTCATAAGCTCTCGTATGGTGAAGAACTGTCTCAAACCAAAGTTGGTGCTTAATACGTCAATTCTTAGGAGCTGTGCGAAGAACGTAAATAAACTAGACAAACACGACCACCTGTTGCCTGTTTATGGTCTGCGTTCGAGTTTATTTAATGCAGTCTTGTTCTTCGCGCACTTACCGAGAAGTCCCGTATGCTAGTCTCAAGGGATCAAAGCTACCAGAGCAGGAAACAGGCCAATAAGCCCTCATAGCTACTTCATGGCATCAAGGCTGCTATGAGCAAGTTATCTCAAGGGATCAAAGCTACCAGAGCAGGAAACTGGCCAATAAACCCTCATAGATACTTCATGGCATCAAGGCTGCTATGAGCAAGAAACTGGCCAGTAATTTCTCGTATACTACCTGAACACATCAAAGCTGCCAGGAGCAGGACGCTGGCACCTATCCTTCGTATGCTACCTAACACTGGCGTAGCTGAACACTCACCAACAAACCTTCGCGTGTTGCTTCAAGGCACGAGGGCTACCAGGAGCTCGAAACTGGCCAATAATCTCTTGTATGCTAGCTCTAAGCAACAAGCCTACCAGAGAAGCAAACTGGCCAACAAGCCCTCCTTTACATAGTGGGGAGTTGGACTAGTTAGTGTATGCGTTCATAGTGCTTACACTATGAATGGCACACTAACGGAGACTAGCCAGAAAAACTGACTACTAGCAAGACACAAACTGACACGAAGAAGCGGAATCTTCGTGTCAGTTTCTGTCTTTCGTCCAAGTCAGTGTTCCTCTTGTCTCCGTAACTGTGTGCTGTGCATAGCGAAATTCACTAACATCAGAGACGTTATTAGAGATAACTTGCGCAAGGAAAAGATCGTAAGTCCAGACGCAAACAGACTCAGGAACAGAGAAGCCTAACAGATCAAAATTTGGCGTAGAAAGCTTTTACTGGAAAAATGGAAAAGAAAATGTCCCCAATAACACGGCCGCAGGACCCAATGAAATTCTAATACAGCTAATCAAACAGCTGGGTCCAAAGAGCAGGGCACTGCTGATTAGCCCGTGGAGCCAAGGGATTAAAACAAAGAAAATTGAATTTGCCTGGCGTGAAAACAGGGTGCACTATATCTAGAAGGGCAAAAGTGATAACGATAAGATGAGCTCGGACAGGCCAGTTACAGTAACGTCGTTGATATATAGAATGGAAATACAAGCCATAAAATTAGAGTTATCAAAGCGGGTAGAGAAAAACTACATACTTGTGGAACAACGCAATGAATCCATGCCAGGCAGACGCTTAGAGGATAATACGTTTGTACTAACTCGGTGCGTAGAGACTTCAGTAGCTCCCAAAAGACCTCTATGTATAGAATTCCTACATATTAAAAAATCTTACGACAACGTAGACCAGAAATTGCTATGGGATATTCTCAAGTACGAGGCCATAGATGACAATTTCGTGGGGCTGTTGAGGGAGATATATAGGGACAACCCAGTACAAATCATATGGGAAGGCCGCAAATGCAACAAGTTATGGGAATTCGAGGAGGACTGAAATAAAGGTGTCCTTGTGTCCGCTTAATGTTCACGCTTTGTGTTGTTCACGCTTTATGTTAAGGGTATACGACTGGAAAAGAGTGAATCGTGTTTGATTTATCCTGAATGCATAATGGAAACTGGTGCAACCGAAGATCCCCGGACTGATGCATGCGGACGACGTAGTGCTACTAGCGGACAACGCAAGATATTGGCAGACAGTTGCGAATATCTGTGGAACGCAGCGGCAAACCTAGGCCTGAAGTTTAACACAGAAAAACCGGGAATTATGATTTTTAATTAAGAGACGAGTAATGATGGGGTATCAGTTCAACAACAAGCCATACCCATTGTCAAGCAATGTAAGTGCCTGGATGTATAGATAAACGAATGAAAGACCTACTGAAGGGTCCACCAAGATGGACTAAATATCCTAGGGAAGCGTAGTGCAGCAATAATGAAGCATGACAGCACCAAGATGGACTAAATATCCTAGGGAAGCGTAGTGCAGCAATAATGAAGCATAAGCAGCCTTTGGGGCTAAAATAAATACGAGCTGGTGCGAGGAGCTTTGAAAAGTGGCATTTGGCTCCGGCGCTAACTTGCGCAAATGCAATTCTGTGCTATAAATCAGAAATCTTGTCAGAGTTGGAGATTAACCATGCGGTCGGTGGGCCGACTGAGTTTGGGGGGCTCACGGTAGAACCACAAATGAGGCAGAGCAATGTGACCTGAGTTGGGATTCTTTTGAAGCGTGAGAAGCGCAGAGCAAGATTAGTATTGAAGACTATATAAGGTACATGGATGAAAAAAATGGCCGGCTAAATTGCATAAGTATTAGTGCCTCAAAAGTGTGGAGACGGAATGGAGGAAGAGGTGAAGAAAGTTGTCAACCAAGTACAAGGTAATTGAAAGTGTAAATGTACTACCAAGAGTCATAAAAAAGAAGGTGAGAAAAATAGAGGCGGTAAAGTGGATGGAAATGATGGAAACAAAAAGTACCATGGAGATTTACAGAAATGACAGTGAAAAAATCAGGATGGAAAATCTGTATGATAACGAAAACGGGAGTGCCTTGCTATTTGAAGCCTGAGCAGGCTGCCTGAGGACAAAAACATACCGGAGCAAATATGCGCCACAGGCACATCGTAATGGAATGCCAAGGTATTCACCCAGCGAGACCCGTGGGAGTGTCCACCTTCAAAGGTGTTGGGATTCAAAGACTATGCAAGGGTTCACCGGTCAGCAGTCACGATAAGAGAAGGTAGAGTATTGGTGGAAGAAAAACAGGGAAGAGATTGAAGTCATTGCAACTCTGGGTAATGGTACAGTACAGTGATAGAGGTTTTCAAAAAGAAAGTTAAGATCGAAATCATGATAGGCAAAATGCTTGTAGCGATAGATGTAGTAAAATCTGATTAAATCAAGCAGGCTAGGTGGCTATTTTTCCTCGCCCCGCTTCAAGAGTATGCATATAAAAATCATCATCATCATGGGTAGCCGAAATTTGCAGTTGAGCCTACTGAGGGGCCCTTGAACACATATATATGAGCGGAACATTTCCTCTCGGGTGCGTAAGGTTTTTACCTTTTATGAAACTATCTGCGCTCTGCGCATTCTTTCACAACTCCTTTGCCACCTCTACCTCAGTCTCGCCCTCTCACTCACGCTTTTCTCTATTTCTCTTTCTGTCCGTGATCACACGCCATCGTAAGGAACTTCATCAGAACACTCTTTATGTCGGGGGAAAACTACATGATCGTGCGGATTTCACTTCCACGCGTCGACTATGAAGCCATTGCATTAATAGCACAAAAACAAATTTAAAAACTTTCAGAAAGGTGGCAACAGAATGATAGATGCTATGAGGGCGTCAATGAATTGCAAAGAATCCGTGCAAGAACAGCCCAGTTATGTTTTCCGCGCACAGCACAGGTGTGAGAGCGCGCGCTGCCGTTGCATCGCTGACAGGTTGCTCGCAGATCTAAATAGGGGACCCCAACCCTAAAACTCGTCACCGATCACCAAGCAGTCTATCTCGTCTTCTTTAGTGTGGAAGCCGTAGTGGAAGAACTCGCTGAGCACGCGCACCATCTTCACCCTGCTGTACGCGCCGAACCAGTTGGCGAACGAACAGGTATCGTCATGGTCATCCCAGTCCAAGTCGTACGCCGCCACAGTGTACTGGACGTCAGTACTGTTCCGCTTGATTCTACACAGCTGCAGAAAAATAAACAGTGTCATTGGCTTAGATTTGCAAAACGTACCTGAGAGGTCTAAAGCACATTTCAAATATGAGCATTTCACGCATCAAATATCATCTGTCTTATAAGCTTCAGCGATGTAGCTGCAAGAAAGAAACCGCACAAGCTACGAGATCTCCGAAAAAACAGTAAACGTCTCACTAATTATGCACACGTACGTTAGCCCCTGCAAACGATGGTTGATAATATAATTCATTGGAAGTGGCCCACCGAGTTCATTTTGCTTGTCGATAATGAAGTTTTTGCGGGACTAAGATGGTGCCGAACAATGCCTACACTTGGGGACAGACTCGCGAGTGGTCGTATGCCACCGTATGCCAAGTTTTGTACTCTAACGCTGCTAAACAGGTTTCGCACTCGGGACACGACTTCGCGTGCCATTCACTCGGCGCTCCAGCACTCCTGTTGCAGACGCAAAATATATGAGCTGACGCCTCTGGTAAATGGCGGCGGTCGCAATCAAGGCCCTGAGAATAGCCCTCGGTCTATTCAATTATGTTTCAAACTATTTCAATCTGCTTCTGTTCCAATTCTATCACTAGCCCTCCACGATTAGTCGAACATTTTTCGCCCCCCCCCCCTCCCTTCGCCGCCTGTCTGTCACGCGACATCACGAAAAGCGTGAAAACTCCCTATGCACTATGGCGTGTAAACACTGATTATGCATGATTATAAAAAGAAAACTAATTATTTCTGATTCTACACTTTTCTCGCCACTGGCGCTTCTCTAATGGTTAAACGTTTTCGGGCTGCACCTTGAATGTCACGCGGCGTCGCAAAACCCAGAAAACTCACCACGTCAGAGTTGTGTGTACGCAAATGTAACTCATCGACAGAGTTACGTTCACGAAATCACAAGATGCTTATTGCGAGGACTTTACAGGGTGTCCCAACTATCATGCACCAAGATTTAAAAATATGCAAATGTCACGCGGCTGCTCAGAACCAAGGTAATGTTGTTTGCCCTCGCGTGGAGATACTCAGACTATTTCTTACATTCCGCCTAATTACATAATTCGTCATGAATAATCAATCGACTTCTCAAGTGTTATAATTACGTGGAAAGGTGTCAATGAGAAAATTGTAGAGCAACATGAAAATCTCCCGATACAGCTTTGTGTTGCTTAATACGTGCTACATATGAGTTGTTTTTTTTTTTTTCCGAGCGTGAAAGAAGCCCGCGAATACATGCAAAATTGCCGCGCGACTGGCCACTCGAGGTACTTTGCGTGTGTTCGCGGGCTTCATGCATGCTCGGAAGAACACTTTTATGTAGCACGTATTGAACAACATTAAGCTGTATCGGGAGTTTTTCATATTGCTCTACCATTTTCTCATTGACACATTTCCCCGTAATTACAATATTTGAGAAGTCTATTAATTTATTTTTAAAGACTAATTATGTAATTAGGCGGAATGCGAGAAATAATATGATTATCTCCAAGCGACGGCAAACAACATTGCCTTGGTTCTATCCAGCTACGTGGCATTTGCGTACATTTAAACCTTGGTGCATGATAGATAGGACACCCTGCATGATATCACCTTACCCTATTGCGCATCAATCCTCAAATCTGCCCTTAGGCTTTGTGGGCTAATGTCTTGGATCATTTGTTGCAAGTCATCTCTAGTGTTACAGGACGTCATCTGCAAAGAGCAGGTTGCTAAATTATTTCCCACTGATCCTCACACCTGATTCTTTATGCTTAGCTTCGCGATCATCTAACGAGGAC
Organism: Dermacentor silvarum; assembly: GCF_013339745.2. Taxonomy (NCBI): domain Eukaryota; kingdom Metazoa; phylum Arthropoda; class Arachnida; order Ixodida; family Ixodidae; genus Dermacentor; species Dermacentor silvarum. The sequence continues at coordinate 70,591,221 of NC_051158.1, forward strand.
GGCCGTTTTCAGCCGGGACACGAACTAACATGGCATGCCACGAAAACTAATATATATGCTTCGGTATGTGCGAAGTATACGTCGCAAAATGTTTGGCAAAACGCGGACAACATGCGCATACCGTGCATATTGTTTTTTTTTTTCCTATGCATTACCACGCCCTCGCTTACTCTGGAACACACGAACCCTCACCATGTCACAGAGATCCATCCCGCGAAATACCCTCACCTTTTCCCGGAGGCTTCCTTCTGTGTCCCAGAACAAGAGACGCCCGTCTTGGTTGTATCGGTACCTCACGTGGTACGTCGAGTTGTATCGCTCTCTATAGAAGAAAAAATCTCCTGGGTAGCCACAAACCTGCAGCAAAGTTAAAATTATTACCGTCATGAAAGAAACAACACCGTCCGTAAAGACCAGAAGCAATACATGTGGTGACAGCCTGTGGTAAAGGTTGACCGAAGACATAAAAAAAGAGAGAGAGAGAAAACGTAAACTACATAAGTAGGGCTTGTATTCTTCGATATAAATCATTATGCTGAACCCTGAAAAGCACCCTCAGATTCTTGGACTAAAAGGTTCGTGCAAACCCATGAACGACTTAAGTTTGAAATTTTAAGAAATGACTTGTTCCGCAATCAGGCACTCAAGCTGCTGTTTTCAGGCATTGTGCCAAAAGCATCGGCACGCAGCCGCCGAAGCTCCTTACTCCTTATTGTAATTTAGGGGCGCGCGAATATTCAAAACTTTCGAATAACGAATCGAATAGTATCCTATTCGATTCGCTCTTCGAATCGAATATTCACTATTTGTAAATGCGGATATTTTTCGAATACTTTTCTCATTTTTCAGAACGTCAATTGCGCCCAAATAAACGTAAGACTGGGGCACAAGTATGGGAAGTTATCCCGTCGCGGGCATAGTACAGACATAAAACATGAGAGCTTGCGTAGTGCAGCAGGCTATGTCGCTGAAGTAGCCAGACTTTACAGGCAATACAGCAATCATTCGCGCTCTCTGAAGAGTCCTGTGCACATGAAGAAACTACTTGTTTGATCCTAATACTCCTTTGTGCTTTTAATTAACAACGCTTCATAACGTACTACGCAATGAGAGAAACTTGCTAACTTTAAGAATACTGGGATGTCGTTTTATATTTTGTGATAACGGCTGTTCAATATTCGAAAAGTATTCGATATTCGATTCGCTTCTGGCACTGTTCGATTCGTATTCGATACGGCCTCAATAATCACTATTCGCACACCCCTATTGTAATTCCATCAAGTTCTCGGTGTTTTACTCGAATGCTGGAAACATTGATGCGTTTCTCGAAGAGCCCCTATATCTCCAAACGCGTAATTGCATGGCTCTGCAATATATATACGCCACGTCGCTTTTGTTGACCATATCCACGCAACACTTCGTCAGGTTCAGCGATCGTCATTCTTGCAACATTGGGAGAAGGCAACGCAACTGGCAAGACGCTTTGACTCGTTGTTTTAAAATGATTATTTCTATAACAGCGTGAAAACACAAGACATTCACGCTGAGATCCAGGACGACCGTCGGCGTTCTGTACCACCCACTCCTTCTGTATTTTTAGCCATTCTAAGCTCTACATATGACTGATCGAATGCGAGATTCGACGTATATCAATTAAGCTATGATCGTTCGAATGAAATGCCAACCATACGGAACGTACTTCGCGCATATTTCGGGCAACAACGTTCTAATGAAACCATGCTGGGGAAATATGAGTGGTTTCCTCAAGACCTGCCTGGTTTTGTTTGTATTTTACTTAGGTTTTGGCGCATTTCACCGCTAAAGCGATCGCGGCACACATCTGATTCATTTTGTTCGTTGTCGTACTGCAAGAATGTGCACAACCGAGACCATGCTGGATAACATGCAATCCTATATTCGCAAGCTGACAGCTTCGAGACTCCATTAGTGAAATCCGGTAGGTATAGCATACAAGTATATTCCCTCGCACCGACTGTACTAACCTATACAGTCCGCGATTTCCCGGCTCTCTTGCGATGCTTCTTTTGCCGCGTAGTGTTCGTACTTACGTGTTCGTAGGCCACAAACGGTAGCACGCTGCTGTAATTTGCCTCTTGGAACATCGCGGCAGCGCCATCCGGAAGCTCACCCACGTTTTTGAGGTTGTACGCATAGGCCGACATCGACACGGAGAGCGCTAGCGCAGCAGGAATGCGCATGCGCGACAGCTCCCTCAAGGACTTGACCGCCTGGCCCTGCAACAAGGAGCGCCACAAATAGTTCCGTCATTCCTTTCGACGGCGAACAATGCGTGAAAAAGCGATGAGCTCATAGAAAACAAATAAAATCCCATTTGAGAAAGACCAGCCGCTGTAGGCAAGCTAGACAGGCCAACTCGAGAGCCCAGGGTTTCACTAGGGATGTTCCTAGAGAGCACGTATGCGACATCCCGCGTACGCAAGCGCGCCTCATCTACCTTTTTCCTCGACTTCCACGTACGACCGGATGGGCAGACATGTAATAAATACAAGTACCTCATTTCAGCCAGCACGGGTGGTGGCAATTGCCGTCACGCTATTTCTTTTTGGATATCTGCTGCGTCCTGCTCTAAAGAACGAAGGCAATAAATCCGCATTTCGCGGTAAGAAATTATCAAATCACATCGTTTAGCATAAGATACCCATAGTTCCTTAGTGAAGCTGTGCCATGAGCTGGGCAATCGTAAATAACGACCAGCGACCCGTGAGAGCACAAAGCGTGAGCTCGACCAGAACTTGCAACCACTCCAGCTGGTGGCGACAAGATGCGCTTTGAATTCTTTTGGTCTCCATTTCGGTGAATATAGAAGGCAATCGCTCTTTTAAAGTGTCCAACTCACAGTGGTAAAACGACCCGCCGGGGTGGCTTAGTGGCTATGGTGTAGCACTGATATAAGCACGACGTCGTGGGTTCGATACCCAGCCACGGTGGTCGCATTTCGATGGGAATGAAATGCAAGAACGCTAGATTTAGGTGCACGTCAAAGAACCGCAGGTGGTGAAAATTATTCCGGAGTCTTCCACTACAGCGTGCGTCATAATCAGATCGTGATTCTGGCACTTCAAACCTCAAAATTTCATTCAGTGGTAAAATAAGGAATATGGATCATGTAGCGCCATGCTCGCGCCTCTCGAATAGCAATCGCAACACAATTCTGGACGGCACAGAAGACTACAGTTGACTATAACGTAGATAGATAGCCTCCGTGCAAAATGCGTCACGAGAAACTCCAAAACATCGATGTCTCTGATACCGAAACCGACAAAAAAATTATCGCGCCACCATTATCGTTAAGCTGGAAATTACGTAAAGCCACAAATTTGGCAACCAGCGTCGCTCTTCGACATCACCTCCGAGATTAGGCTAAGCCCACGGTGTGCTGGAAATCTCAGAGGCCATTGTGTGGGATTTGTGCCATATCCGCTAACCACTGGGTGCACGCGTCGTCTCCTGGTGTGCTGTTTACGGGCTGTTCATAAGAACATTAGGCAACTACTAGCCCTGCAGCTTGACCACTATTGCTTCAATAGTACTATATATGCTACTCATTTCTATTTAATGCTATAGTCAAGTACAATTTTGTTGACATTTGGCTTTTAACCCATCGTTATTCTCCGGAAATGCGCAGCCTCCTTTAGGCACAGAGAAGCACTTTGCAGTATTTCGCTGAACAGTTAGGGATAGCTTGTCGAAGCAGTTTTTCTCGCCCTATGTCCTTGTTGTGGCCACGTGACTGAATCGTGCTCTCCCCATTGGTGTCCTCGGTATTCAGCGAGCAACACGCTGCAAAAGATCGCTCCCAGACCCATTCCCATTCTTTCGGAGGCAGGAAAAAGCTTAAAAATGTAATTCTGCTGTACCACGTGCCAAAACCACGATCTGATTATCAAGCATGCCGTAGTAAGGAACTCCCGATGTATTTGACCAGCTGTTAACGTGCACCCAATGCACGGGATACTAGCGCCTTTTTGCACCCTGCCTCCATCGCATTGCGGCCACAGCGGCCGGGATCAAACCCACAATCCGAACTCAGCACCGCGAGGCCATAGCCACTGAGCTACAGCAGCGGCTATAGCGGCAGGACAATTATCCAACTGGCCCGGTCTCCCACCTTACTGCAGTTTATTTCTAGTTTCTCGGGCCCTCACAACTAGGTGCTTATGCACTCCTCCTTTCTAAACAGCGCTTGTCTTCGCCCCACCTCCTCTTTTGCCGTCCTCTCACTCGCTTCGCGCTGCTTTACAAGGACACTGAGCTGTCATTGTAAAAGAAAGCTCAGTGCGCCGGTGGCGCAATGCGCCACCGGCGCATAGCGCGCGTTTTTCCACTAGTGCAACCGTGCCTTAACGCGTCGCCTCTGAGATTGCACCGGTGGAGCGCTGGCGAAATATTGGAGGCCGCGTGTAACGCGGAGCGCTTTGTTCTTTGAGGTATCGGCGCAGCTTTGCCACGTTTCTTATTCAACCACCATGATCCAGCAAAAAAAGAAGAAAAAAAGAATGACGCCTGTTTTTTTCTGGTGGCAACCAGAGTGACAGACAAGAAAAGCGCCCACGTGTACGCAGTCAAGAATAAAAGAAAACTCCGAGTTGAAAAAAAGCATTCACTAAATTCTCTCGTGAGAGTGGATACGAAAACTTACAAGCGTCTGCACAATATTGCTGGCGTCCTTCTCGACAAATATATTGGTGGGCGCGGACACTCGTTCTGGCGAGGGATTTTGCCCAAGATATACACGATGCCCATGTACGATGATGAAGTCGGGCATCAGCACCTCTCTGCAAAAGAATGCGTGTTGCACAAGAGTCAACGACGATCTAAACGTTTTAAAGGGCAAGGACATTAGTAGGTGAACTCTGAATTAGACTGCCATGCGCCGTTGTTTAATTGTTGGCGGCATCCATTTTCACCGGAGTATCGCCATTATCAAGTTGTTGCTCGTGTGAAGAATGAATGAATGAATAAACTTTATTGTACGAAGAGTGAAGAACACCAAACGCAGCAGAAGCATCTCCAACGCTTCCAACACTACGCTGAAGTTAGGTTACCGTGCGCTGCCCGAAGTGGCTGTTCTAGCAGCATATTCCTTGTAAATAAACCTTCCGTCGATTGGTGGAGGAGCTGCGTCAAATGTCAAGATTGAATCGACAAACTCCACGCCCGTAAGCTGCAGCCCTTATGCTTGACGATGCAACCACAATCCCGCCTATGTCTGTCATCTGCTCTGGGGTGCCTCGCCAGCGATCGAGATCCATTGGTCATCAGCGGCACAGACGACATTGATCTATACAGGAGTGGCTCTCGTCATAAGAGAAGGTGAGCGGCCGCAACCAATGGGATAACGCTACTAACACTGCGTCCTTCTATCTTTCGGATGTGAATGATCGTTTGGTTCAAAAAGCACGACGCTGATTTTACCACCTGGTCCGCATTCAAGGCCACCCTCAAAGAAGTGCTTGTAAATAAAACTCCTTTCGCTCGTGGCAAGACGCACCTAGTGTATCCGAAATTTCTTGAATGTTGTCACTGATTCTTCAGCGAAAGAGTCTTCTTGTATAATCATTCAGCGTGCGCGACGCAAATACTGTTGTACATTCTCGAATGGACGCGATCACCAGCGATAAAATGTACGATGACACATACATAAATAGCGGCCAGATTTGGACCCGTGAAGTCAGATTGGATGACCTCAACTGTGCTGCCACTGCCGTTGATTTGAGTGCTGTTAGCCTTTCTGGGCACGGAGTTCGCCCTATAGAGAGCCTTAACTCAAAGTTTTGGCAGCATTTAGTTATTCACCGTCAACGCTATACAATACTGGTAAAAGCAGGAGGAATAAACTTTTATTGCGGAACCCGCACTTTAAGATGGCCGGGCCTAAGCCTCCCATGAGGGGACATCGAGGGCTTGCCTCGCCGCCGCCTCACGGGCGTGCTGGGTCGCCCAGGTTTGGTCGTCGAGGGCGGAGCTCCGCAGAGCCTCACGCAACCTCGACGAGAGGGTCGTGGTGTTAATGTGTGTGTACTGTGCTGGGCACTCCCACAGCATATACGGAAGCGTAGCCGGGTGAGTGTCGCAGCATCGGCAGTTGGGGGTATTGTAAACTTCAGGGAATATAAGGTGGAGGCGGGCGGGCAGTTGCGCACCCAGGATCTCTGCCAGGGGGGAGGGGGGGGGGTGACAGTTTGCCAATACCATCTAAACAGCACTAATTTCGATTTCTTCAAAGGAAATTGTCAAAAAATGCGCTTTTTGCGAGTTTGCAGACGATTGCGCGTCTTACATCTTAGTTGCAGCACTCAAATGCCTAAGGAAAGACAAGGGGTTAAACAAAAGAGGGGGGTTAAGTCGGCCTCAGGGGGGGGAGGGGGGGGGTTACAACCCCCGAATCCCCCCCCCCCCCCCCCCCCGTCGGTGCGCCACTGCGGGCGGGTGAAGGGTACGTATTTGTTTGTAGCAGACGCAGGGTGGTAGCCTGCGCCCGGCTGAACTTGGGGTGAGGTGGGGGGAACGTTCGGCGACTAAGGTAAAATGCCTTAACGAGATCGTTATAAGTAGTCAGATTGTCCCTGGTGTCCAAGTCGTCTCCAGTGTCTCCGGCGCGGTTGACTAGCCCTCGCGCAATGGAGTGGTCACCCACTCTGACGATGCAACCGCGACCCCGCCTCTGTCCGTCATCTGCTCTGGGGTGCCTCGCCAGCGAGATCCGTTGGTCATCAGCGGCACAGACGACATTGATCTATACAGGAGCGGCTCTCGTCATAACAGAAGGTGAGCGGCCGCAACCAATGGGATAACGCTAGTAACACTGCGTCCTTCTATCTTTCGGATGTGGATAATCGTTTGCTTTAAAAAGCACGACGCTGATTTTACCACCTGGTATTTGATGGCACGAATCTCAACATACTTGCTCGCATTGGCACGTTTATTGGTCGTATTTATTGCTCATGTATTTATTCGTATTGGCCATTATAGAACGGATAAACAATCTAGAAACTATAGCATGGTTGGCCTTTGGTTCCTCTAGAATTCGATGCACAGCTTATCTGCCGATAAACAATGAACCACGCCGGAGTAACCGCTATAAAAGTCCATGGCGTCACGGCGAACTAGGAGCAGGAACGACAGCGTAGCGTCGCCACCCGACTTTTTTTTTAACACGAAAGTGTTTTATGCCGGGGTCCACCAAGACTTCACTGACGTATTTCCGTCACGGAAATACGTCATACGGAAATACGGAATGATGTTCTTACAATGTACACGAACATAATACAAAGAAAGAAACCAGAAGAAAAAGTTCCACAAACATGCAAAATTTGTAAATCGAACCCACGACCTCTCGGTCCGCGACGATAGATCGCCGAGCGTTTAACCCATTGCGCCACAAACGCATTTGCAGAGAGCTACACAGACGCGCCTTATATATCTAACACTCCTCCGTGTACCCGCGCTCTTGCTCGGGGCGGTGCCGCCGCCTACGAGCAGAAAAGAGAAGTACTGCATTATGACACTAACGCGCACCGACAGTGAACGCTTCGGTGGTCTCAGCACTCCGACGCCTCGATGCCAGCATTCGAAGGGACGCTGGCATCAAGAAGCACTACCAACGCCACCTAGGTGGCGTTCACCGTACTCAGCACAGCGGAGCGTGGCCTCCGCAATTAGCTCTGAAAATGTTTCTGAAGTTGATCGCGGAGGCTGCAATTACGACGCGCTGTACGCGCTGATTTGACTCGGTGACGATTCAGTTACGTGCTTTGTCTTGCGCGTTGTATTAGTGTGTCAGTTACGTGCTTCGTCTTTCGCGTTGTGCTAGCGTGTGCAGCGTAGTGCAGCTTCCATATGCACGACGGTTGCTCATGGTCATCGACGTTGGTAGTCGTGATGGAGGAGACGTGCCACCAGGCGTCAGCGTGGGTGCATCAACGCCTAAGGGCGCTTTAGCCACAAAACACCAATAGACATTATATATCAATGTGCAATAAACATTACACTACTTCTGTGAAGACACGTTTCACTTTCGTGTTCTATACCGATTCCTATATAAGAGGGATCAACCACATTTTTTTGCGTATTTTCTGGTTTGCCAAGACACCCCTCACAGTTACAGCGGTCGTGATGCTATCCCCCCCCCCCCCCTAAGTGTGATTTACTAATACAGTTAACCGTACTATTTCTATTCACTCGCGCTTCAGGAGAACTGATGTGACACATTCATCTTCATTTTTCTTTTCTTTTGTTTTCTTTCCTTTTTCTTTGTTTTTCTTCTTTTTTTGCGTAAAATGAAGGTACTGATCTTCTAAATAGAAAAAAAAGAAACCGTTTCAGCCGTAACGCAAGGCAGTAACGCGATAGCTGGCGAAATACAATGAGCAGTGTGAGACTCTCGTATTCACAAATGCTCCTCGACTCGACTCTCTACTAGAAACACTCCTTGAGGGCGGTTTTCTATTTCACGGATCAACCTCAACTCCAAACGCTCCGCGAGTCGAAGACGTATCGAGTGTTTCACTCGAGAATCCCAAGCTAACGCCGCAGCTACCTTGAATTGCTCCTCTAGGGCCCCTTTAGCGTAAACATGGCTGCCATGCGATCTGTCGCTCGCATCGTCGACGTTTCCCAATATATGCCAGTTGCCTCAGCAGCTTTTCTTTCCATAACGATCTACGCATTCTTAAAGGCGACGTTTTACGGGCCGCCTAAAATCCCCTGGAACGCTTCGGCAACAGCGTTTTCTACTGCGGCGCCGAGACAAAACTGCCGTGCTGTCAACAGGACCGCCAGCTTGTGCCGTTATCAGTCATTTTCTGTGCATGAGCCTGTTGATCAGCTGCATTCGGATGTTCTTCGTGTAAGTGCTCCAAAACAACCATGGCCATTTTGCAGTGCGTACACGTGTTTCTCGTCGCTGATCCTTCGCTGAATCAATTCAAGCACGGTGCCAGAGACTTGGCAAACGCTGTGGGCTTCGAGCCACCGGAAAGGACACATGATTTCGAAAAATCCTGGCATTAGCAGGCGCGTTATCTGCGTGTTAGATTGCTGAATGCGTATCTATCTGCGCATGCGCCAGCATTTGTCCCGCCTAAGTGCTTGTACTCGGGTAGATAGTCATTGACAACGCTAAACGAAGAACGTCAAAGCGTACCGCACCACGGTGACCTTGTCTATCAAAGAGCAGGTGCATTCTTTTTACGTTTCGTAATTTTCCTTTGTATTTTGCAACGGGTGATCGGGGAAAAAACAAAAAAGGTACTGTAATTTCGCACTCGGAGGTGTGCAGTCGGTGACATTGAAAGTGATAAGCAAAAAGTGCGTGAGTCTTGATAAGATAGTTTTCATGTGACGTCACGGAGGCAGCTCTCACTGCTCTAGTACCTAATCATGGCGGCTACGATGACATCTTTGCACCCTATTATCATGCGCACACTATTTTGATTTTTGACGGTGACTGTTTTTCACCGGTTTATCACTGTTATCGGTCTGACGTTCGACGCAAGACGCGCCTGTTGTGCTGTCATGCTGTCATGTTTCTTGATTACGCCGCTTCTCGACCTGCTAGTACCCAAAGATGGCGTCTGCGATGACGTATGCGCAAACTGTCTACAAGGTGTTTATTGTTAAGTTTTACGGAATTTTTAGAAATCGCCAGTGGCAGGTAGCATAATTTTTAGCATTGAGCTGCGTTATTCGATGAGGCGAACATTAGTAGCACGAGAAATCGAAACACATATTTAACTATTACACAAAAATTAACCAATTGACTTCTTAGTTAATTACTGTACGACACATAATGCAATTTACGAATTGTCGCAGCTGAGCTTGTCAGGCGTATCCACTTGGAACGAATTTCCAGAATGACACCAGTTTGGAGATATGCGCCATCAAACTCGCCGTAAAAATGCAGTGTTGGTCCACTGACTTTATTTTCCCCAAAATGCTGTTTTATACATTAAAGCACAAAAGTAACTGGAAGGCCCATGTATTTCGTCCCACGCTTTAGGAAATAACATCTGGAAACTGGTGTCATCCTGGAAGTTCACTTCAAGCGGATGCGTCTTAGTAACTCACCGGCTACAATTCGTAATTGTAATATGTGTCGTAATCTAATTAACTAAGAAGTTCATTAGTCAGTTTTTGTTAATTAGTTGAATATGTGTTTCGATTTATCGTACTACTAATGTTAGCCTCGTAGAATAACCAGCTCAATGATAAGAATTATGCTACCTGCCACAGGCGATATTTAAAAATTCCGTAAAGCTTAATTTTGAACACCCGGTAGACTATATGAACAGCCAACCTCAATGAGGAAGTGGACAACCATGAAAGGGCTTTCAAAATGAAACTTACAAGTATGCACAGGTAAATGGAATGTTTTATTGCAATACAAAACGAAGAATCGCAATCCAACAGAGGAGTAATTTGTGTATCAAATTGTTTAATGGACATTAAAGAAAAACGCTGTAGCAGGCATGGCTCCTATAGTACAGGCAAGCTAGCAAGTGGTACCAGACATGTTTCACATATGTTTGTTGCGAACATTCCTGCCATTAGAGAGTTCATTATCTATGTGTCAGCTGCATGTAGGTTTGGCTGCGCAAGCGCGAGATACCACTTAAACGTTTCTTTTGAAACACGAAGAAAGGCAGCTTGATCTCACAAAATCAATGACAACATTCGTGTGCTGGAACAAAAAAAAAACTTTATTTTACTGCGAGAAGAAAGATAAATAAAACGAATACAGTACCCAAGATAGTTTTGGATGTGCCTTAACATTTTCGGATGTTTATCAGCAACCCCTATCTTTTATGCAGGAACCAGACTGCCAACACAAGCACACCGTGCTTCCAACTTTGCAGTACGCGTTGAGCTTGAACTCATACTATATAACTGGAGAGGAGCTCCGGTTAATATGTGTCCTGCTGCACTGCATTATTTGTCGCACAGTCGTGGCTGAAACCTCTATTTCCTTCATGACGACCTATCAACTCAAACATCATCCCCAAAGGCATTTTGGCTGCGTGAATTTACCTTCATGGACAACCTTGTAGCTGATGGCTTTGTATTTGTCGCCTACGTTTTTACCGTGAAGCTGTTAAAGCTGTTTTTACAGTGATGCTGTTAGAACCGCCCAAACAGGCTGTATGCCTATTTTCACGGTTATATAAAAAAAAGAAAACTAATTCACTCACAAAGTTTGCAGGTAAATTTTGAAGTGCTTGTATCAATTGGGTGCTGAACGAAAATTTTAAAACCCCGTTTTCGGCTGTTTTCTGCACTCCTCACTTTATGTGGTGTGGCGAACCGTGCGAAAATTCATGTAGCGAGCCGCAGCGTGGTTGGTGTATGATTAATGTGGTCTCAGGTGACTCAAGTTTAACGGGCTACCTCTGCGCTGTTTTCAGCTGCAGATAAATAATTTTCGAAAGCGAAAGACACTAGTAGCCGAATAATGGGAAGAGCAACTTCCGCCACGCCACCATGCGCTATAGCACAACGCCTGTGGTTTAAATTATATTCTAGATATGCTACCATGACCGCAGATGGTTTAGGCTAGCGCTCACAGGGCAAGATAAGACATACACGCAAGGAGGTTATTTTTTCTAAACAAAAACCTCCTTGAATAAACGCAGATGAATATCCAACAAAGAGGACGGATGCCGCAAATGTGATGCGGGAGCTACCATCGGCGGCAAAAGTTGTTTATTCTTCTACTTTAATTAACTTTTTTTTATTTGCAAGAATATAAAGATCACCGCAAACTTAACAATCGTTCCATTCTTAGTAATTGCAGTTTAATAAATAAAAAAGAATAATGTGGCAGAACAGTTCTGCGGAAGCCCACAAGGTGGCGTAAGATCCATGAAAGAGAAAATTGTCATCCACCAGAATATCTTGCCATGTTCTGTGTCCCTGTTATCGCAGTTGTCGATAAATTCGGCCTCACTCTGTGATCTGCTAGCCTTCTTGTTATCTCAGAAAGTAGAGCGACTGCCACGGAAGGGTGTTGGGCCTACGTTCGATCCCCGGACTAGAAGGATTTTTTCAACTGCGGAGCTTTCTTTATGGAAATTCTATATCGGTTTTATGTTATCATTTGGGTGGATGACAATATTCCCGTCCACGAAAAGTACATGAATTCCCCTACTATGGCTTTCCTTAGCTGTCACTAAACACCGAGCGCCTCGGGTCGCCTCATTCTTGGACTTCGGGCTGAGACGACCTGCCTGCACGGGTGCCTCAGCCCGACACGTCGTAGTATACAAACCCTCACAGGCAAGCTCGAGCCCGACACCCTGCGTGCCCCGCGTACCTCATCACTTTCACGGCTCCCTTCACCGCGCTCGTGTCTTTCTCGTTCCACGCGATGGCCGTGTAGCTCGGCCTGCCGTCGCGCTTGGCCAGAGGGGCCACCAGTTTCTTGACCATCTGCACACACCGGCAAGAGAAAAAGGTCAGTATACATTCGCAACGTGCGGATGGGAGTGTGCGTGCGTGCGTGCGTGCGCGTGTGTGTGTGTGTGTGTGTGTGTGTGTGTGTGTGTGTGTGTGTGTGTGTGTGTGTGTGTGCGTGCGTGCGTGCGTGCGTGCGTGTGTGTGTGTGTGTGTGTGTGTGTGTGTGTGTGTGTGTGTGTGTGTGTGTGTGTGTGTGTGTGTGTGTGTGTGTGTGTGTGTGTGTGTGTGTGTGTGTGTGTGTGTGTGTGTGTGTGTGTGTGCGTGTGTGTGTGTGTACGCGCGTTAGTGATCGAGCGAATGTACCCGTGGCTGTGACCTGCTTAGCACGAGGTCACGGGCTTTACCCCCGCTGATGACGAGGACTGCGAAGGTGTTCCGCACTATCGCTAAAAAGGACCTTCGGCCCTAGACGTGTCCGAAGATTGTCCACAGTGATGCCCCTGCTTCGCGAGACCGACGCAGTTCCATATTTTTGAACGGCTATTGTGTAGTACCCTACATCCGCCTCCTTCGTTCTTTTGAGACATTCATCACTCGTACTCTAGGTTGCCAAGTTTATCCCCGCTTTCCAGTACGACGCCTCTCCTAGCACCTCCAGTTACTTCGGGACGTTAAACCCCGCCAACCAAACAGCGTCTCCGGATTCTGATGACCTTGTTTGTTTCCTAACCGAATATTTACTTCTTCATTAAAGGACTCTGCTTTGTTTCACAGGGGATCGTTAACCTAAATTAAGCGGTATAAGCCACTATAAGTTTACTGTATACGTAGCGGCTGCACCACCGTCAAGTGATCGCCATTGTCGTAGCGCCAGACACGCGCGAGCTTGAGCTGCGCGTCAGACGTTACAAATGCGCGACTAAGATAAGAGGCTAGCGATGGAGCAGAGTCCTGCAGGAAGCTACAGGCGCGCTGCGGGCACCGGGGAACTGGTTGGACTCACGAACCGCACTGCGAGATATGGGGAAGCCAGCACTCGATCGAGCACGTAGCAACCATCCTTGCTATGCCAGCCAAGGTGGTCGCAATCACAACAATATGAACACATTCGTCTTGCAAAGTTCCCCTCCGCCTTCAAGAGCTGCAGGAGGTCAAGTCAAATCCAGAGCCCTTCAGCGCTATGCACTTGCGCACAGTCCTACATTAAGATATAAAACTCTATAAATCATTCAGTGTCTTATTTTTTCAGATGCCTTGTTCAGTGTTACACTGATATTAGCCGCGCAGTTGATGTTTCCATTAATTTGAGAACTAAGCAGATTTAACCCTGCAATGTCCAACGTAGACTCTATGGGCTACTCTGAGTTTGGTGCCTTTTTCTTCTTCTTTCTAGGGTTTTACGTGCCAAAACCAGTTCTGATTACGAGGCACGCCGTAGTGGAGGGCTCGGGATTAATTTTTACCACCTGGGGTTCTTTAACGTGCACTACAACGCAAGCACACGGGCGTTTTTGCATTTCGCCTCCATCGATATGCGGCTGCCGCGGCCGCGAGATTCGATCCCGCGACCTTGCGCTCAGGGGCGCAACGCCTTAGCTTACTGAGCCACCAAGGCGGGTGCAAGAGTTTGGTGCCTGAAAATGCTGATATATTGCAGGGAGCTTGCTTTTGATATTCTGGAGCGAAGTTTCAGGTGTGGATAGTTAAACTACTAAATAATTTATTAGTATACTAATTAAGTTATATCTCAAATAAGATTTCATTGTTTTTTGTACAAATGAGATTTATTTCTTCTCACTTTCAAGATCACGAGGACGTGTTTCAGCTCCTTGGAACTCCGTCCGAGATCCATGGTGACGAAGCCGTAGTGGTAGAAGCGCATGGCCCAGTACCGAGACACGCTCGTAGGGGCCGCCTCGCTAGACAGGTCATAGCGGACCATACTGATGGCCCTGAAAACAACGTGTGTATTTTTTCACGTCGTAGTGACGAAGAATACCGGAACGTTTGAGAGAAAAGTTTAACACGAAGAACGTTTAACGTTTGTTAGCCGGTGAAAGCGGTCACCGAAGAAAAATAAACAAGTACACGTGTCAATATATATATATATATATATATATATATATATATATATATATATATATATATATATATATATATTATAAAAGGCACGACGGTGCAGGCAAATGGACACTTGGAGTGATCAACATTATGACAAGAGAACTTGTCTTCGATCATCATGACCACAACTGCTTTCCTTGACGGAGTTTATGCAGGGGGTCCCAGCTTACATTATGCATGCTGGTAAGGAACACTGATACGTTATAGAGGTATGAGATCTACAGTGTTAGGTAATCAGTCCTCTTTCACCCCCAGTGTAATTTTTCTGCACACATTGCATAACCAATCACAGAAGATAATAATTAGGCAACTACTTCATTTTTCAATTAAGGGCGTGGGTTCCGATGGGAAAGCTGTTATTGCGTCGTAAAACAGTCGTTTTCAGAGCGCTGTGTCCTGCATAATCATTTCCCCAGCTTTGCTCGTAGTACGTGAAAAGCGCCGCATGAATATGCGTAAGGGCGCCGCGGCACCAGGGGATCGCGAAAAGTGGTTCATTGCAACTATCTCTGCTCATTGTCTTGCTCAGCAACCGGCCGGTCACTGCGTAGGCTGCAATCGTCACGCAATTTTTTTTATCCGACTGTCTCTAAACAAAAGCACAATCACGTGTTCTGACGATAAAATTTTATCACTCATTCCATGCACAAAAAAAAACAAAAAAAAAAACAAAGGGCTCCTTTGCTATTCGCTGTTAGAAGCCTATCTGCGAACCCGAATGCGGAACTAGTTTGGAGGCTAAAAAAAGAACGGCTGCGACAACTTCAAGAGTGCTCATTACACCAAAATTTTCATTCAAAGGCATCATGTCTTTAAGGCTTCGTTACATCTTTTATTCAATTCGCGGATTCACTTTTACAACTATTTTGGCGGCGAACGTGAATGAAGAAATGTAATCGGAAAAAAATAATCTACAAATAAAGAGGCAAGCAGAGTTAAACGTTTTTTTTTTGTTTTTTTTTATCGTTATACAAAAAAAGAAAAATATATATTTCGCATCACTTCACATTTATTTCCTTAAAAACCTAGTCACCCATAGTGTGTTTGCCTGCATGTGCGTGCGTGTGAGTAGCAGCATGGCTGACAAGCAAGCGAGTGCCAAAACGTCACAATGCTCTTTCTCCCACGCGACCACCTTCTCCATCATGACGTCATGACATATACACCTCCTAGGGAACGAAAACGAAAGAGGTCCGTAGAAAGTCTATTCGAGCTTTGAGATATATGGCCTTCAGTCACCACCAAAAAAATGAAAGTTGTAAATGTTGTAGCGAAGTGACGCACCAGTTAGTTTTCGGACGCATCAGCTCACCGGGGAGACGACGATGAAGGGGGAATGAGCTCTGGCAGCGGCAAGTACAGATCGGCAGGTACGACAACAACGCGATGTAACATTTGAAGAAACTAGATTTATTTAACTTGGCATTAACTTGGTTCCTTAAAACTGTACACACACATATTATACATGAAACGATGTCATACCGATCGTCGACGGCCTGCCTGACCCGCCTGGTCTCCCGTGGTGAAGTGGCGCCGTGGGCTGCTGTGTCCTTGCTCTCTCCAAAATACTCAAAACCCCTTCCTTAAATGTGTTTCTACAGCATTCAAGGGGCCCGCGGACCCGTGGGAGACGCAAGCCTCTGCACCAATCGCCAATTCTAGCCAATCAGGCAAGCCGTCGTGCTCCAATAGGGGCCAGAGTTTTCGCGACCACTCAGACATGGTCGCAACAATAGACCGTGAACAACAAATTTGGTCATGCCTAATGAACCTCCCCCCCCCCCCCCCCTTGCCGATACAGCCGCGCGTGGAGCGACCGTGCTACACGTGCACACACTCGTTCAAACCCGTTTCGGGATTCCTCAAGGTCGGCCGCGGCATACGTTCTTCGCGACAATATCATGTCATATTATTCCTTTAACTATACGAGGCGAATGTAAAATACGGAGAACAGAAGAGATAACGCACCATATAGCGGCCCTTCCCTACTCTACCTCCTCACCTCCTCCCCCACCCTCTCAGACCTTGGTTGTCACTTCTCTCACCTAACGCACAGTCTTTTAAAGGGACATTACAATGAGCAACACTAGGCGAATTTACGCGTTCATTGATAAAATATCGTTTCAAAGGTCTATTTTTATCAGCTATGGGAGAAGTGGCTGATTATTACTGGCGAATATGATGACCAAACTTCCCTTTATTGAATTTCGCGCCCAAAACTCGGCGCTTGTACGTCAGTGTGATGTCACAAATTTTAAGGCATTTTCTCGCATTTCGGGTTGCCTCGGCGCAGGAAAATGTTTCGAAATGTTCTAAGTTGTGCCCACGGTTACCTTAGAATGCAATGTTTCGTTCTTTTTTCTCACCAATAAGCGATTAAATAGAGCCGAGTATAATCAGCCAAAATTCATGGCGACACAGCGAGCTAGTGCAGAAATTTCAGGGCGGCGTCGCCACTGGTCTATCCTTTTGTGTCGTTCCTGGCTTGACACGTCTGCTCTGGTGATAGGAGTGGGCGTATTGCCATTGCAGAAACCTTATTTGCAGATGCAGTTCAACCCAATATTTCCCTTTAGTGTCCCATCAAAGCTGTAATTGTAATTAAAGTTGCACTTGTTCCGACCCGCCTCAACTTGATGTTGTTTCTAAGAGCGAAGCTGTGAAAGATGGAGAAGAAACGTCCGAAGTCCACAGAAAACTCCGTGCCGTTGCCTAGCAACAACCAAGCCACAGCTGCGCACCATCTGGCCCAACCTCGCCTAGCGGCGCATGCGCCGAAACAGCAGCGATGCCGTCAACTCGCGTTGCTTAGTAACCGCCTGCGCAGGCGCGCGCTCGCTTCGCCCGACAGACACGGCTCCGCCGAGCTCCCGCTAGCTGCGCGCTACTGCGCATGCGCCGTGACGTCATCCCTGTGTGTCGTCTGCTGCGCGCCGCCCGTAGATTGTGCTCAGCTTTCGCCCAGTGTACATGCGCTTGGCCTCGGAGTTTGTCATAAAAGGGGCTGCGCCTAGTCATGTCAACTTTCGCTAGGTATCGAGCAGCTAGCCTCCAACGCGTTCGGCGTCGGCAATCAACAGCGTTCTTGGCACTGTGCCAACCTTGGTTAGCCTGCCGGCGTTTCTGGCGTGCCAGGAACGCTGTCGCTCGTAGGCGCCGACGCGTCCAGCGCTAGTCACGCGAAATGTCCCAAAAGGGAAGCTACCTCCGAAACTGATCCCTCGAGAATACCTTCCCTACATGCGTAGTTAAGTTAAACCAAGTTAAGACCTAGCAGCAACCAAGTTAATATCTAGCAGTAGCAGCCAGTAAGACTTGAGGATAGACAGTTTTGCTGTGCCTAAGCTTTGCACGACCGAGTGCAAACTTGTCCATTTTTTCTGTTGACTGCTGCCACTCGCTTGCATTGCCCCCGCATGCCACGCTATACGAAAGCGTCTCTGAAGCAGGCGCGTTAAGTTAGGAAAGCCCAGTAAACAGTCGTGTTCCTTTTGGTATCATACTGTGCGTCATGTTCTGCGCCGGTGTGCCGGTGTGTGCGGCAGCACCGAGGTATAAGTACATACGTCCATAGAAGTTTCTACGAAAGTCTTTTGGAGAGACCTCTGACACTAGTGTCTATCGCAGCTGCAAGTTCAGCCAGCATCAGAATGATTGGTTATTCGTGGATTTGCCCCAGCTTCGTCCTTCTGGCTTCAAACGACTTTGTTAATTTGCAGGTAGATCATTTTCGACAAACTATTGCGTCGGAAATACAACAGTTCGCGATAATTACGCATGCGCCCCGAAAGCTATTGCCTTTATGCGCTTAGAAATATATGGTTGCCTGGAAATTGAGAAATCATAAAGCGTAATAGAATAGCACTGGAGGAACGTTTGAAACCACAAGCACGAAGATATGCAAATCCATGCACGACACATGCTTCCCATGGTAGCCGAAGAATTCACTGCGCGACTGTTCCCTCTAACCATTTTGTTACCCTGTGCGTTAAACCCGCCGTAACATATAAGAAAACGTAAGTTGGAAGCCAGCGTCTTGTCCTGTCGGCGCTCCTTCCTTAAGTATACATATTTAGTACAGCTATAAATATATATGCAAGGATACGGCTATAAGTAGCTGCGTTTACGTTAGGAGCCATTTCCGGAAGGACAACAAATTCCTAACGAGTAATGTTCCTGAGTCACCAGTCCAGGCCTAATCACCACTACGACCTTATCCTCAATATGGTAAAAAAGTACTGATATGGTAAATCCTCAAACAAGCGCGCATGATGATGGTTGTGCTCATTGCTTGTGCTTTAAGAGGTGTAGTACCGCGAAGTGTACCATTTGAGCATAATCATGAACTCATTTCTTGATAGTTTTTATCAGGGCATGTTGGTCTTAAATGTGGCCAAAAAGTAGCCAGGTAGCCAACGCGACATTTTTCCTGCGTACGAGCCTTCAAAAGTAGCAAATGTGCAGGCATCGTACTAAGCCATCGCCTCCTCGATAAGAGCTCAAATTTGGGCGAGTTTTTGAGGCTGCATACTTGACTTGAAGCGCAAAAAAACTGGTACAGAAGAAGGGAACACCAGACGTCCTATCTGGTGTCTGGTGTTCTGGAGCTGTCCTGTCTGGTGGCTTCGATACCAACTCGTCCAGCAGAATCGTGATCGCCAAATTCTTTGCGTTCTTTCCTCTCATCCTGCCCCATATAACGACGAGTTACTCACAAGAAGGGAAAGCTTATGCCGTATTCCGTCTTGCTGTGCTTGCTGGCTGCTATCATGAAGGTCTCCTGGTCCACGCCCGGCCCTTCGACGAAACCCTTGTGCAAGGGAAGGTAGAATTGCTCGCAGAAGGCGTAGTCGCACAGGCCGTCCGGCGCTAGGGCTTGGACGGCAGCCTCGTTAAACGAGTAGTGGCAGATCACGGCGTTAGCCAGGGGCTCTTGCCTGCGTGCGCGCGAGGGCGAAGGCATATGCGAAGAAACAGCTAGTATACCGTACAGCACGGTGTATTTGAAACGATGATCAAAAGAACAGACATTCAGTCTTGCTTCTGATGAGTCGTATGAATAAAACGAACAAGAGCCGGTATAGACATTTTGCAGCGTCATACCCATGGGCCCCGCCATACGCAGTCATGACATTCGATCACGTGACATCTTCCGCCATTTATCGCCTTCTGATCAACGTGTGTTCGCTTGGAATGGCCTCGGCCGCAGCAGGCACGGCTCAGCCAGCCGCTATATCGGCTACCAATGTGAGCAACGAGTGGGTATAGAAGACATAAAAATTTGGCCAAAGCTACAGACGCAGTGTGTGTATACATTTCTTTAGCATGTTGTGTCTGCACTGCAATCTTGTCATGAGTATGCACGAGTTAGCATGAGTGTGCACGTGAGTGTGCACGTGGTACACGCTTGTCAACGAGAAATTCAGTGCCAATGAGGAAATTGTATAGCAACAGGAAAATCTCCCGATACAGGTTTCTGTTGCTCAATACATGCTGCATATAAGTGTTTTTCGGAGCGTGAAAGAAGCCCGCGATTACACGCAAAGTGCCTCGAGTGGCCAGTCGCGCGGCAATTTTGCGCGCATTCGCGGGCTTCTTTTCCGCTCGGAAAAACACTTTTATGTGCACATATTGAGTAACAGAAAGCTGTATTGGGAGTTTTTCCTGTTGCTATACAATTTTCTCTTTGGCACTTTTCATCTAAATATAATATTTGAGAAGCTGACGTGATTAATTAACACTAATTATTTAATTGGGCGGAATGCAAAAAAATCATATGAGTATCTCTAAGCGACGGCTAAATGACATTACCTTGGTTCTGTCTAGCTACGTGACATTTGCATATTTTTAAATCTTGGTGCATGATGGGACACCCTGTATAGACTGTATAGGCACCCTGTAGACTGTATATATAGACACCCTGTATAGACACCATGCATGATTGAGCATGCGCGGAAATTACCTGGCTCTCACCAGGTAAATTCCGCGCATGCTCAATCATGGCAACCGGTATCAGTAACTCTATGATGGTAACGACATTATATAAAAAAGTCTACGGACAAAACCTGGCATGCATCCTTTTTCGGAACGAAGCCTGTTACAAAAAAATATGGTAATGAAGCACATTCTTCTTCTTCTTTCTGGGGTTTTACGTGCCAAAACCAGTGAAGCACATTGCATCTGCCTAGTTGACAACTTACTTCGCACACGGTCAGATGGAGGCGTAGTCACAAACTCATCGGTGACTGACCAGTTCGAGGCGCCCTCTGCATGATATAGAAACAAAGTATAGCCACACGCGCAGTTTCACACTGTCTAGTCACACATGAAGAGCAACGTTATGCGTCCTGGTAGAATTAAATGAATGCACCGAGTTTAAATTTGGCGGTAATGGAGGTAATGTCAGGGGTGATGTGGGGCCAAAGATCGAATTGAGTGGGTTAATTATAGGGGCTAAATTAATATTTCTGATTTCTAGCTTTCTCTCTGTTTATACGCATTATAAGGAAAGCGTAACCCGGTGTCCTGGAAGAACAAGATGCGGGAGTAATTTCATATTGAATTAATGTTGCGGTTCACGTTATGGGTAACCTACATCGAAAGTTTAAAGTGGGAAGGTTAAGGGCTTCGCAAATAATTTCTAAATGCACGTTCTCTCCCCCTTTACAGGTTTACAATGTCCCTTTAGAGCAGAATATAGGTACAGTGTATGTAGGTATATACATACCTACATTCGCTGTACCTTGTTTCCGTTCTACAGGGTGTCCCAGCTATCACGCAGCACGATTTAAAAAAGAGGAACGGCGTTACGCGAAGCAAACCTAGTGCGCATTGTTTCCAGTACAGTGGAGTAGCCGCCAGTATTTTTTCTCGTTACTGAGATTTAATTAATTAATTGTAATAAATTATCTAACTCGAGAAGTACTGTCCTAATTACCAAAGTGCCAATGAGAAAGTTGTAGAGCAACATGAAAAACTCCCGATACAGCTTTCTGTTGCTCAATACGTGCTACATAAAGTGTTTTTCCGAGCATGAAAGAAGCCCGCGAATACACGCAAAGTGCCTCGAGCGGCCAGTCGTGCGGCAATTCTGCGTGTATTCGCGGGCTTCTTTATATAACACTCGGAAAAACACATGTAGCACGTATTGAGCAACAGAAAGCTGTATCGGGAGTTTTTCATGTTGATCTACAACTTCCTCATTGACACTTTGATAATTAGGACAGTACTTCTCGAGTTAGATAATTAATTACAATGAATTAATTAAATCCCTGTAACAAAAAATTACTGGCGGCTACCCCACTGTGCTGGAAACAATACGCACTAGGTTCGCGTCGCGTAACGCCGTTCCTCTTTTTTTAAATCGTGCTGCGTGATAGCTGGGACACCCTGTATATACCATGTGCAAGCTTGCCCAAGACCAAGCTATCCTTAAATGCATATTTTGTTTGCCCATGCAGTATCCTGATAGAACTAAACTTGGCACCAAGATTCAAATTGTATAGGGAATGGGGCCATGTTATGGGCGATGCACGATCAAAGTTTAAACTGTGTAAGTAAATTACAGATCGAGGTATGTATAGTGCCGTTAACGCAATGATTGCAGATTTCAAGGATCATTGAATTTAGCACCGACTTAACGTTGAGGAAGAATAGGGAGCGTGTCGGGGGCTATCTGTGGCTAAAGTTTAAGGTTTGTGGGTTAATTACGAGATTTCAAGATCATCGTCACCATCAGCCTATATTTATGTCCACTGCAAGACGAAGCCCTCTCCCTGCGATCTCCAATTGCCCCTGTCTTACGCTAGCTAATTCCAACTTGCGCTTGCAAATCTCCCAACTCCATCACCCCACCCAGTTTGCTGCCGTCCTCGACTGCGCTTCCCTTCTCTTGGTATAAATTATGTAACTCTAATGGTCCACCGGTTATCCATCCTAAGCATTACATGACCTGCTCAGCTCCATGTATTTTCTCTTATTGTCAATTAGAATATCGGCTATCCCCGTTTGCTCTCTGATCTACACCACTCTGTTCAGCTCTCTTCCGCTTTCAAGATAATTACTCACAACTCGTTTTCCCCCGTCCCATTTCTTCCCACAAAGCGCGTACAATGTTTTCCGGGGTCTTCAGAAACTGAAGGTGGAAAATATAGCTTAGGTATTTAATGACATGTTCATCTTTGATACAATGCAATGGTTGATGTCCATACGAAGTTTAACGCGTGTGGGTTGTTTACAGCGTTTGCAGTAAATTACTTGTGCAAGTGCTCGAAAGTGTTACACCTGCAGCCGCTACACGCAATGTACGTGCAGGCGTTGCTCACCATTCGTAGCGTTCTCGGGAATCCAAGAAGGAAAAGAGGGCAGGTTAGCCTCCTTTTCTGCAACGGCGCAAGGTCTTGTGTTAAACAGCGATGTGATTACAGAGCCGCGGAGACAATATGAAAAGGTTGGAAACGCAGCGCCTTAACGAATAAGGGAAGCACAAAGTCTATACAAAGGATGCAAACATAAAGGAAACGTCATAGCGGTGACCAATTTTCAGCATGGAGGAAAATACAAAGGAAATGCGACTCTGCTTCCTTTCCTTCCTCCGGGAAATAAACTGTTAGTTGAAGGTAAGCACACATTTTCGTATGGGCGGGGCTCTAATTTTAGGACTGCATGCTCGCAGAATTCCTCATCAGGCCCACACGCGTTTCTTATTGTTAAACTGCGGGATTTAACGCCCTGCGAAGCTGCACAGTGTGCAATGTAGGATCTCGGATTCATTTTGACCAATTTGGGTTCTTTACCAGCGCACCAAAACATAGGCACAGGATAATATTTTTCGTATTCATCGAAATGCTGCCGCAGCTACCGCGGTAATCTAGCCCGCGATCTCTTGTTTACCAGGGCAACGCCGTAGCCACTGCGAGCCACCACGGCGGGTCTCATTATGGGTCTTAGAAAATCAAGACGTAAGAATGGTTCAAAGCATGCAACTTTCTATCGAGTGTGCATCTTTCTAGCAAGCGTCACTGTAAGCGCCGCAGCAAAACGCGAGTAAAACTGCAGCGTTGCCTCAGTGACATTGGTGTTCAACTGTCGAGACACGAGGACACGGGTTCGATTACCGACCGCGGTGACCGCATTTCAACGGAGGCAGAATACAAAAACGCCTCCTGTACTTAGACTACGGGTTCGTCAAGGAACCACCGGCAATCAACATTAGGCCGAAGCCATCGACTACGTCGTTTCCTAGAGCATTAGTATTGCTTTGGGGAGCGTAATATTACTTCCGTCAATTAACCAACCAGTCAAAGCACTAATAAGGCTTCCAATGACCTTGTGTGCCATGTGGTGTCATTACAGGTACTCTGTAAGGATGAGTACTTTGGAATGTTAGCCTAAGTTTCCGAAATACCACCTGCACATTTTTTAGGGGCGAAGCTCCTTATAGCGGCACCCGTTCGTCCCCGTCGTAGTAGGTAGCCACGTCTAGTTTTATGAATTGCTCAATAGATGGCGTTGTGTGTCCGTATATGTATGTATACCCATATATACATATATATGTATACGTATAGTATAACCGGAAGCCGACTTCCACTTCCGGTTCCGCTTCCGGCTTCCGGAGAACGCTTCCGGCGTTTTATGAAAAAAAATTCCGAAAGTTGTGTCCGTAGCGCGGAATCGAACCAGGGACCCCTCGCTTCCGAACACGCGGCGCTAACCACTACGCCACGAAGCGCACATAGACACACGCACCACGATGGCAATAAATACCCAACATTAACGAAAGGCCGCGTTTCTAGCGCGTTTCTGACGCGTTTGTGCTAGCGCGTTACGGCCCGTGTAAGAAGCTGGTGTAAGACGCTGTGGCCTCTCCGCCTTACCTTCAACGCGTTTCGAACGCGCTGCCCAAGGCGGTGGCAAGTCAAGTCGAGGAGCGTTTATGAATACGGGGGGTATACTCTCTCAGCAGTCATATGATGGCGTCGGCAAACGCGGTGCACGTTCCGGCATGTGTAAATGGCTGCGTAAGACGCTGTGGCCGCTCCCCCTTACAAGAGAGTACTGCACGTTTCTAACGCGCTTGTGCTAGCGTCCCCTTAAGCGGGAGATCCGATGATTCCCTCCGGAGCTTCGCCCACTCATCATCATTCACCCCGTGGATATGCTGTGATTTTATTGCGATAGCAATTATATGGACACTCAAAAGCAGATTTCTGCCGTCGCCGTCGCCGTCGTCGTGAGGTTCCGTATGACGTCAGTGGAGATGAAATCGTCGCCGCGTGCCGAACGCTGTATGTGCGAGTGAAAGGGCGCGAAGGGCGCGCGCTTTCACGGGGAGTGAACGCACGGCGGAGAACAAACGCGCGTTCTGCGCCGTGCTCCCTTAAGGGCTGCCGAAGTAGGCGTCTCTTTCCTCCTTTACAATCACCATATATGTAGAGCAAACGCGCCTTCTTCAGGACGCGCGAGAGGCCGTGGGGGAGGAGGGGGGGAGGTAAGGGAGGCGATGTTTAGCTGCGGCACCAAGTGCCTTTTGGCGCTGAGCCGTGCTCCCTCAAGGGCTGCAGAAGATAGCGCCAACCTTTCCCTTTCCCTCAAGAAGTGCCTATTTATATCAGAGGCTCCGGCAACAGTCACCAACGCCGCACGCATTTTGACGAACGCGGGCAAAACGCCGACGGCATCGACAACAGTTCTGCGTGTTGCCGGTGCTGCTGCATGTGCAAGTTTATACAGCTGATAAAGCTAATATCATTACTCCGTATAGCTCTCTACAAATTTGCTATCGCAATTGATGCTTCGCCTTTCAGGTGAAACTGCGACAACTTTTTTTCAACAAAAACAAACTCGACGTCGAACAAATTAAAACCCAAGCTTTTATTCTTAAGTTTCGCGCCCTAACCACGCCGCGAATGACGGGAATGCGAAGTCAAACGTTTTGCGGCACCCGGCGTATTTGGTCGCTCTTGTGGTCGTAAAGTCCACCAAAAGCAGTAAGGTTGAGATTCAGCTCACTTTGTAGCCCAGCGTAGTTCTTCAGTTAATCGGTCATCTTGCACACGCTACCAACATTTATGACGTCACGAGTAACTGGTGAGGATAATACCAAGGGAAAGAGTGCAAGGTGTCGCGACTTGTTTCTCGCTTTTACGTTCTGTCCGCCGTACCAAACCTCTGCTCACGATAAAGCTGGTATACCTATCCGCGGCAATTCCCCGCAGTGTATAACCGACTAAACTTCTTTTTTTTCTTCAGCGTCCATGTGACTGGCGCAGAATTCGCTAGCGATCATCGCATCACCACTCGGATTTGACATTCTGTTATGGTGGCAGTTGCCTGAACGTTTTCGGACACGAACTCACATCGCTGTTCTGTAAGGACGCGCGTAAAAATTAAAACAAGAATGCTTTGCAAACCCACAGTGACAGCGTGTTATACTGTGAAATCAGCATAATTTCTTTAAAATGCAAAAGGATAAATTTTCTGCCTCTCTTCTCGATGGTTTACTTAACATCAATTATGGCGCAATCTGTGTGGGTCCTGTCTGCCAGTGGCACATGGTCACGCGTGCGACGTGCGCAGTTGTTTGATTGATTGATTGATTGATTGATTGATTGATTGATTGATTGCATACAACGCAAGAAGTAAGAATTTGGGCTACGAGAAACGTCGTAGCGCTCGAGATTCATTTTGCTCACATTATTATACGTTTATTTAAGTTGCGCTTAAAGTCCCCGAGCATTCCGCTGTCATCGAATTGTGACTGTCACTGCTGGGAATGAAGCCAGCGACATATTTTTTTTCGAATCCATATGGACTGGAACGAAGGGGCGGAGGGGGGAAGGTCTTATCGTCTTCGAGACATCAGAGCGCGCTCTACCATCTCGTTCTTAGAAAATCGGGAGGACGAAACACGCCTGCATCTTACGATTTCATCCCGGCTAGAAATATACACCAACTCAATGAACAGTGTTCGAAAACGCACCGACGAGGAAGACCCAGGCTAGGTACGAGGCACACACGGTGACCATGAAGAAGACCATAAACCCCAAGAGGACCGTCCACGTGTCATCGCGCGGCGTCTGGCCTCTGGGAAATATATAAGAACATACATGCACACTCACACACAAAACAGTCGCAACTATAGCGAACGCGCATTGTACGAGACTAGCGAAGAAGGCCTACTCGCGAATGCACGCTGCATAAACGCGTGCTGACGTCGCTATAGCTATAGATTCAATCGTCTTCGATTACATGAAACTGACGCGAGCGAATCCAGTCACGAGCCGGGCAGAGACATTTCGACCTGATCGACAGCAACTATGTCAACTCGTTGGAGATTTAGACGGGCCAAGATCGCTGCTCCAGCCTGCGTCGAGGAGAGATAAAGCTCGCGAACAGCGCCACCGGTCCTTCGTTACACGCTCGACCCGACCTAATCCATCGCGTCCCCGACATCGCGACGAGCTCGACCGTCATGCTAGTTCATCCCGATTGACCGGCTAGCATTTAACTGAGCAAGAACGGCAACTCTCAGCCCGATAAGCCGCAGCGATGCACTCTTATTGGGACTGTTTAAGCTCGAGTCGTCCATCGCCGCACGCCACACCGCACGCGTGCGGTGGTGCGAGAAATGGCACATATCGAACACTAGTGTTCAAATTTCGGTTTACACTAGTAAACCGAAATTTGTGCACAAGCGTTCGATGTGTGCCATTTCGGTTTTCTAGTGTAAGCCGAAATTAGTGCACAAGTGTTCGATATGTGCAATTTATCGGACGACCGCACGCGTGCGGTGCGGCGTTCGGCGATGGGCGGCTCGAGCGTAAACGGTCCCTTAACGGGCTCACAGACGTCCTCGATGTGACGACAGTGAAGGGGGCGTTTCCTGAACGTGCCTGCATAATGATATGTTTGCCGCGCGAGATTGCGTCATGGAAGCGGGAAACTGCGCGCTTAGTCGGGCTGGTTTATACATTTTGGTAAAGGGCAAATGAAACGCGCAACACAGGACAAAGAAGGAACCACAAGTACAGCGAGGTATCAACCGACTGCTTTAATTACTTCCGGAACCGACATGTTTACATGCGTAAAGTACGCAGACAAGAAAAATACTGATCATCATGAAAGACAATTTTCAGTCCCCGTATTTCCTCCGGTTTCCTGTCAACCCTGTTAAATCTCTAAAAAATTCATTTCTGATAAGTGCTCGCTGGAACATCAATTCGATTCCCCACAGATTTTGAGGACGCACTTCTCGAAAACGGTGCTAAGCACGTTTCTGTTAGATTGTATGCGACATTTTACTTATTTCTATTTATTTACAACAATTATTGGTTTTCCTGCATCACAGGAACACCAAACAGTACAGGAATAAAGTGGCCGTGACGCGTGACTTCACCTAATTCACCTAATTATTCACCTAACTACATTACGGCTTCAATTCCGCAATCGGCACACGAGTTATAATGTTAATAACTGCAATGTATACAAGTGAACCTTTGTTAAGTATATAGGTAGCAACGCACTACGATTTGTATGCAACTAATGTCCGCTTTTTCGAGTAATCCAGCTGACGCGATAGAATAGTGTCTGCCATAGGACATTTTAATCAATCAGTTTCCACTAAAGAAGTCCCCTGATAAACAGTTGTAAAAACAATTCTGTGCCGATTTAGCAGTAAACGCGAGATAACTGCGTCACCATAACCTTGCACTTCTTTGAGGTCCCGATCCATGCCTTAAACCGCGTTCACCACACTGCAAAGTGCAATTGGCTGTGGTCTGGAGCAGATCACTGAGTTGCACTATGCAGGGTGTCCCATCATGCACCGAGATTTAAAAATATGCAAAAGCCACGCAGCTGGACAGAGCCAAGGTAATGTCGTTTGCCGTCGCTTGGAGATACTCATATTATTTTGTGCATTCCGCCTAATTACATAATTAGTCTTAATTAATTATTGAACTTCTAAACTATTACAATGAGATGAAAAGTGTCAGTGATAAAATTGCACAGCAACATGAAAAACTCCTGATACAGCTTTCTGTTGCTCAACACGTGCTACGCAGACCCGTAGCCAGGAATATTTATCGGGGGGGGGGGGGGGGGGGGGGGGCACTTGCTGAAGTTCTTGACTATTTTTTTTTTCAGTTTTCGCAGCAGACAGCACATAAAGCCTGATGCAGGGACAGAAGCTAAAGGCAGTTTATGCCTGACGAGGCCTCAGCCCAAACAGTTCAGAGTGATGCACTTACAAAATATGGAGGGGAAAATGTGCTGAACCAAACATTGACAATGAAGTTGCGTTGACCAAGAAAAGTTATATAACACGACATTTTGCACCGTCCTATAACAACGAGAACGTTTCGCTTGTTCAGTAGTAAACACAACAGATCATACATTGCATGACACTATCCAAATTTACATAGAATTAAATAAAAAAAAAAGATTCATTTCACTTGTGCATCGTGAAAACCTCTCACATAATAGATAACATTTATTCAATATACACAATAAAAGGGACGCACCTTTATACACAATTATATATACACAATTAGAGGAAAGCACCTATTTTTCAGTAATCATTTTCGGTAAAAATCGCAGTCTGTAAATTATGTGTCTTTTTAAATACCATCTTATTAATAGTTGACAGCCTGACAGCGCGAAAAAGTTGTCAGCCTTTCAGCGCGTGAAAGTTGTCGCATTGGTGACAAAGTCGGGAGCGCCGCCGCCTCTCTCTGTTTATCGGGCGCTGACTGTCGGGTGTGGCGTCCTCTGCCTGCTCTTTTGTGATGCTCCAGGTCGCTTACGCGGCGGCCCGTTCGGCCGATGTACCCAGCGCCGTAGGCCATGGGCACGGAAAGACCAAATTTCGGGGGGGGGGGGGGGGGCTAGCCCCCCCCCCCCCTGGCTACGGGCCTGATGCCACGTAAGATTGCCGCACAAATGGACGCTCGAGGCAATTTGCGTGTATTCGCGGGCTTCTTTCACGCTCGGAAAAGCACTTTTATACAGCACGTATTAAGTAACAGAAAGCTGTATCGGGAGTTTTTCATGTTGCTCTACAATTTTCTCGTTGATACTTTTCATATAATTATAATATTTGCAAAGTTGATTATTTAATTAAGACTAATTACGTAATTAGGCAGAACGCAAAAATTAATCTGAGTATCTCCAAGCGACAGCAAACAACGTTATCTTGGTTCTGTCTAGGTATACGCTGCATTTGCATATTTTATTGCGATAGCAATTATATGGACATTTCAACCGGATTTCTGCCGTCGGCGTCGCCGTCGCCGTGAGGTTCCGTATAGATTCCAAGGGCGATAAAACCATCGCCGCGCGTCGTATGCGCGAGTGAAAGCGCGTGGGGGACGCGCGCTATCACGGAGAGCGAACCACGGCGGAAAGCAACCGCGACCGTTGCGCGAAAGGCCGTGGGGGTATGGGAGGGAGGGAGGGAGGCGGGGCGACGCTGTGCAGCTTCACCAAATGCTTATCTTGCAACCGGGCGCAAGGGGAACTGGCCACTCAATCTTCCACGCGAAAGAAAGAAAGCGGGAAGGCAGCGCGGGAGGGAGGGGGGGCAGCTTCTCATCCGCCAACAACTTCTTCTCTGCACAACTCCTCGGCACTTTCCCCGGCGCTGGCGGTCGCCCGCACCGTCTCTTATCTCCACGCGGCTCTCACCTTTGTATGCGCTGTGCATTCGCCGCTCAGTTTTCGTTGAAGCGATTGACCGCGCGAACAATTCGCCCGCTGCGGCGGCTGCGCTTGCTGCCAGCGTTTTGACAGTCGTTGTCTGCGGTCATTCGGTGTGACCTATTCTTGTTTGCTTGTGCGCGCTGACACCACGCTAATAATTCAGTTAGTTCAAATGTGTCCAAGTTTATGCAGCCGATAAAACTACTATCCCTACTCCGAATAGCTCTCTACTAATTTGATATCGCAATTGATGCTTCGCCTTTCGGGCGAAACTGCGACATCTTTTTTAAATCTAGGTGCATGATAGTTGGCACACCCTGTATACATCTACCACGTGACCGGCTTCCCACATTTAACACACACACACTCACGTTTTCCCCCTTTGACACTCGTAATGCTAAGGCGTTCAAATATAAGGATATGTGCTCACCCGGAAGTCTCGGACTCTGACCTCCTCGTTGACACAGTCGGGGAGGTCGTATCACTGCCTGCGAGTCGCGAAAAACTTCTTTTTGTTTTCGTATTCATAGACCAGCGCGCTTAATCGTAGCCGCACAATGGTGAGATTGCTTAACTGGAACGGACGATTCTGTGTGGGTTCCTCGATGAAGGTCTTAATTGCTTTTCGAGACGTGACGTCAGTGAAGTTGACTGGCAGCCCATGCAGTCAAATACATACCGCAAATAGTGGAATTCGGCTACGCTTATCGCAGTCATGCTTTTGCCACGCCATGTGCGGCATTTGATGCGTTGGTCCTGTACTTAGAGGGGGTAGTGGGGTGGGGGGGGGGGCAAAGTGTCAGGAAGTCCCCCACCCACCCTTTCGTCACCACTGTACTTCTCAACGCTTCAGCCGCTTTGCCACCCACCATTCTGCATCTAGCGCAACTTTTTCTCGGATTAGTTGGTTTATAGTTAAAGCAATAACCATAGCATTAAAACGACGGACACAAGAAAGGCGATATGACAAACGCTACCGGTATACCACTGATTGTAGCGTCAGCTAACTATAGAACGCCACTTTTCCGACTACTACCACCGCAATAACAATAGCGAGAAAGTAGACTTATAGAGGCTCTTTAAACAAGACTAAATGATTCAAATTTCGAATCAGCCAATTTTTACAGTCCCATTTGCCATTTTGATCATTCTTTATAAAGCGATAAGTGACGACACATGAAAGTTTATTTTTGGCACATCAATGAACCACTTGCAGACTGATGGCCGGAGCATGCCCCGAGGTTGCGTAACTGGTACGATTGAAGAGCTCAACATCTATAAACGCCGCTTGCGCGCTCTGTTCGCATCTCTTTATTACCTACTAATCACTCTCTTACACACCCGCCAGTGTAATGGGGCTTCAAAGTGACGTTTGTGAAATGATCGCTTGAAAAAGTAATGCATTTTCAATCTGTATGCTCCTATGTTTAAACCGTCATGTGCCAGCTGCGGGGCAACGCTCTCAGGCAACATTTGTCCTTATCCGGGTCTTGTTGTGTGTCTCACAGCGCTGGTATTACCTGCAAGACTGAGTAGCGAGCGAAAGATGCACGCGGAAATTACAACTCCATTGCAGTAAATGGAAAGCGGCTTGCTTCAGCTTAAGGCTGAGTCAGTCGGTATGAATTCATTGTGAAAAAAAAAAAAAAGGGGGGGGGGGGGGGCGCAAGAATAACGCGAGAAGGAACTGCGCTTGTGCCGCAGCACTTGTGTTATTGGTTTCCTTCTTTTGTCGACGTCTTAACTTTTAACGCTTTTTTTAGCGCGAATTAATACTACGCATGAATCAAGCGTTCACCCACCTTCAGTCGTGCTCTTTAACGATGACGTCGATGTTGAGCCCTTATTTTGCGTAAAAACAACCCGTTCTTGTTGCTTCGTGTCCATCTTGCGCTGACCGTTGTCTTCTTCGGCGGTGAGTGAGAGCACGTGACAATGACGACCAGGATGATGATGCTGATCATCAGCTACGCATCATCATCATCAGCATGCGCTACGTACCCGATACGGGGAAATAGGCTCAGAGTCGGGTGGCCGGAAAAACCACAAACAAAAAAGAATTAGCAGTTTCGGCTGAAGACGAAGCGCTGAAAGCGGAAGTAAGGTTTACACATATATCATTGCGCTGAAGGCATATCTCAGAATGATGAGGCACGCCGTCAGCGGTGTTGCAGGCGTTGTCCCTCGATGGTGAAGGAGATCAGGGCCGGTATTTTGTAGCGATGCGTTATGCTTTATTCTATACTAGTCTTATCATCCACCGCTCACGGCCGGCTGATCCCTCTGATAACGTGAGCGGACCGTCGCTCTGACCACTGACCAAGCGCGAAAAGGCATTATTACCGGAAAGGCATTATTACCTCTGTTTCGTACAAAATACCTGCCCAGGGCCGGTATTTTGTACGAAATCCGTGTTGATTAGTAAAGAAAAATTTGTTGGTTTCCAGGTAGCTGTAGTCATTTGAGGCAATTACATGGGTTCTAGGATTTTGCAGCATATAGATGTTAATGATATTGGACGGTAGTTTTCAGCCGCGTATTTATTACCTGACTATCTGATATGGTTATAGCCTTTGCTATCTTCCAGTCCGAGGGCTGCAGGCTAGTCTCTAATGATCACCTGAAGATGTGAGAAATAATTTTACTAGACACCAGTATTTTTTTTAGAATTTTAGAATTAATGTCGTCAACGCCACAGGACGTGGTTAGCTTGATGGTATTTATCAGGCATGCGACACCTTCAACTGTTAATTCTATAGGTGACATACCGGTTGTTTAATTCCGGTACAAAAGGCTACCTGCTGCCAAAGACTACCGGCCTGTGGTATTGACACTTTTCACGGCGACCTCGTGGGCGCGGCTTAGCAAACCTCTGTTTCGGGAGATATCGATTCAGTGGACGACACGAAGCTTTGGCCACTTGCTTCAGAGAACATGCAAAAGCGTTTTTGGAGCTGATTAGGCTCTGTCAAAACGACGCCAGCAGCGGATATGGTGCTTGTTCTAAAAGCGGGGCCAAATATGTATTCCAAACTATCCAAACTTTCCGCTCGTGAATTGAATCAGGTTTGGTGTGTTTTGCTCTTCGTCCTTTATTTGACAAATATTTTAAAGCAGCGGCATGTCAGGTTTCTGTCTCAGTAAAGTTCCTCGGTGCGCTCACTATCTGATTATTTCCTGCCTAATCGCTCGCGGGTGCATGTGCTCAGTTCCGATAGATTTCTTCTTGCTCCGCACAAGGCTTGAAACGTAGCTGTTCTGTACATTGTAATACTTTGTAGCAAAGGCGTATTATCGCTAGTAACTAGCTGACTCTTGTGGACCGTCACCAGAAATTCAGCTTCCACCATTCGGACGTTATCGCTGTAGTCCCGTCATTTATTGTGGGTATATAGTGCGCATATATCCAAGTGTGCGGCCAATCAGTTATTCTGGACACGTTGGCGATAGAGCGCACGTAAGTTTCCGTACCAGTTGGGGTAGACGTGTGTAGATAATGTGCACCAAACTTGCTGTGACAGGAAGCGGCGCTGCTCCCTTTGTCATTGTCTAACGAGTTGTATGCACTCTTGCCGCCGTTCCGAGGCTGAAGCCCTTTCTTTGAAGGTCAGCGATACAACGCTGGCGGATGAGAAAATTTCTATATCCTCATGAAAGCCATACATCTCGAAGTGCCGGCAGCCGACAGGCCGTCCTTATGTCAGCAGTCCGTGAACTTGGTCACGCAGATTCATTCCATTCCTTAGTATTTTTGCAGCCCACTACTGCACATGTTTTCAATCCACGTACCAGCCCACAATTTGCAGCATGATTTGAGCACAGTGCGTTAGCGAAAACTCAGTTGCATTTCTGACAGCTGATCTCTCAGAAGCAATTAGTGCGCTGTAGCTGAGGTGACGTGCGGCGGGCCGCCGAAAGCGCCATCTCGTTTCTCCAGAGCATGGCTCAGCGCCTCTGCGCGGACGCTCACTTATGGTGGAAACGGCGTAAGCGTAACCCCGCAACTTCGCTCTACCAAATTTCTCGTTCGCCCTCGCTCGCCGGCTCGGGCGCCAAAATAAAAATTACTAGGGGCCCTTATGTTACAACTAAGACGACTTGAAGGCGAAATCCCGAGCGGCACTAACTCAATGACACGACGAGCTCTTTTAACGCGACAGCGTTAAGGGCCCCGTGTCGCAGAAAATTCGTCGGCGGCGACCGGCGTGCGATGTCGGCGGGTGGCGGAGAAAATCATCCCCAACCCCAACCGCGCAGGCCCTCCACGTGGTGCAAGGTTTTGGTGCACAAAAAAATGTTACAGTTTCGCCCTAAGGGCGAAGCAATGAATGCGATAGCAACACAGCAATGTCATACGAAGTAAGGTGAGCGGCTTTGGTAGCAATATGAATTGTAGTAAACATGAGCTGATTAAGTAAGCAGGTGTGCTGCGGCGTAAGTAGACCGACATGAAGAGAGACTCGATGACCACGAGAAGGCGCGTGTGAAACGGTGGTGTTGATGAGAAGCGCTTCCCGTGGGCAGCGCGTGCGAAGGCACACACCTGTAGCGCTGCACTGCCGTTCCGGGCAGCATTGCATGTGTAGCGTGCGTTGGAAAATGTGGCCCGACTATTACTAACTGAATGAAAAAGCGTGGTGTGAGCGCGCACAAACAAACATGAATAGATCACACTGAATGATTGCAGACAACGACTGTCAAAACGCTGGCAGCGAGCGCATACGCCGCAGCGGGCGAAGGTACGTGCGGTCTATCGCTTCAACGGAAACTGAGCGGCGAATGCACGGCGCATAAAGGTCAGAACCGTGTGGAGATGAGAGACGGTGCGGGCGAGCGACGAGCGCGGTTGTTGGCAGAGTAGAAGTGCCCCCCCCCCCCCCGCGCGCTCCCTCCGGCACTGGCTTCCCGCTTCCTTGCTTGCGCGTGGGTGATTGAGTGCGTTCGCTCTCCGTGATAGCGCGCGTCCCCGCACGCTTCCGCTCAGGCATACGGCGCGCGGCGAAGATTTTATCTATAGGGAACCTCACAGCGACGGCGACGACGACGGCGACGGCGACGGCAGAAATCCGGTTGAAGTGTCCATATAATTGCTATCGCAATACAATTGAATTTCTCAAAGTGAAATCCGTCAGAAAAATGGTAAAGTACGACTTTACCATTCGGCGTCGGATTCGCCGTTCGATTGTTTACCAATCGGCGTCGGATTGTAACTTGAATGTACGAGAAAACCTAATTCTGCTACGAGGAAACTGACACACAAACCCCTTTTCCAGCATTTCAACCAGACATACAGCCGCGCGTTCGGGTACTTGCGAAAATGATATCCAGATGGCGCTCGCATCCTAGGCAGGTCGAATTGGGAATTCGCCTGCTAATTTTGGACACGCGCGCGCGTCGGCACAATTGCGGACAATTAATAAAATAATAATAAAGGTGCTAGGGCCTTCGCATATTAATATAAGACCCCTTATATTGCCCCTGGAAAATGTCTTGTCAGCAATGCATTTCTGTTTAAAAGTGAAGCCGACTTTAAGGGTATCGGTGTAAGCTTGGTCTTTGTAAGCTGGCTTTCCCACGGTCAGTTTTGCAGTGAATGAAGCCTACTTGACGTATGCGAACGATGCGATGCGAACGGGTCCCGATAACGCTATCGCATTCTACTCGTAAAGGCGAAGCTTAAGCGTACTCCCATTTTTTTTTATTGCGATAGCAATTATATGGACACTCAAAAGCAGATTTCTGCCGTCGGCGTCGCCGTCGCCGTCGCCGTCGCCGTCGCCGTGAGGTTCCGTATGACGTCAATGGAGATGAAATCGTGGCCGCGCGCCGCCGAACGCTGTATGTGCGAGTGAAAGGGCGCGAGGGACGCGCTCTTTCACGGGGAGTGAACGCACGGCGGAGAACAAACGCGCGTTCTGCGCCGTGCTTCCTTAAGGGCTGCAGAAGTAGGCGTCTCTTTCCTCCTTTACAATCACCATATATGTAGAGCAAACGCGCCTTCTTCCGATGCGCGAGAGGCCGTGGGGGAGGGGGGGAAGGGGGAGGGAAGGGAGGCGACGTTTAGCTGCGGCACCAAGTGCCTATTTATATCAGAGGCTCCGGCAACAGTCACCAACGCCGCACGCATTTTGAGCGAACGCGGGCAAAATGCCGACGGCGTCGACAACAGTTCGGCGCGTTGCCGGTGCTGCTGCATGTCCAAGTTTATACAGCTGATAAAGCTAATATCATTACTCCGTATATCTCTCTACAAATTTGCTATCGCAATTGATGCTTCACCTTTCAGGTGAAACTGCGACAACTTTTTTTAAAGCGAACCTTTATATGGCTAGGCGAAATCGCATGTCCACGGAAAACTATCATCATCAGCATTGTCTCGAGCGTCGTCTTCTTCCACAGCTAGCTCGTTGGCTTGTGCACGTGCTCGGCACGCGCTCGTGCGACTGTTCCGCGTTCGTCGTCGTCGTCTGCTTCCACACTGGCTGCGTTGCCGCTAATCATTCCAGCGTAGAATTTCACTTCTCTTCTGTCGTCGTAATGGGGAGGCCGCGTTTACGGGGGTATGAGCCATTCATGGTCCTACGTAATGGACAGATTTAATTCTGAAGCAATTTAATTTCGAAGAATCACAAGTGGCAATGGCGGGCGAATGCTTCTATACCACGCCGCTGAGCAAGTTCGAGACATCGAACGCAAGCGACAACGGCGGACTGCGGGCATACCGTCAGTGACTTCGTTCTCTCCGTCACAGCCGAACGTGTGTGTAACCTCATAATTGAGAAATACTTTAATGAACCCTCGGAATTAAGCCAGTGCTAAACACCGGGGCCACACGTTTCAGCTTCGCTGGTTAACCATCTTCACAAAGTGGAGGAGGAGGAATAAACATTTATTGCGGAACCAGCACTTTAAGATGGCCGGGCGTGAGCCTCCCATGAGGGAACGTCGAGGGCTTGCCTCGCCGCCGCCTCACGGGCGTGCTGGGTCGCCCAGGTTTGGTCGTCGAGGGCGGAGCTCCGCAGAGCCTCCCGCAACCTCGAAAAGAGGGTCGTGGTGTTAATGTGTGTGTACTGTGCTGGGCACTCCCACAGCATATGCGGAAGCGTAGCCGGGTGAGTGCCACAGCACCGGCAGTTGGGGGTATTGTAAACCTCAGGGAATATAAGGTGGAGGCGGGCGGGTGAAGGGTACGTATTTGTTTGTAGCAGACGCAGGGTGGTAGCCTGCGCCCGGCTGAACTTGGGGTGAGGTGGGGGGAAGGTTCGGCGACTAAGGTAAAATGCTTTAACGAGATCGTTATAAGTAGTCAGATTGTCCCTGGTGTCCAACTCGTCTCCAGTGTCTCCGGCGCGGTTGACTAGTCCTCGCGCAATGAAGTGGGTGACCTCATTGAGGTTGGGGAGGTGTGGGTGGACAGTGCCCGCGTGGGCCGGGATCCATGTCAGGGAGATCATGCTTTCTTTAGAGTGTGGTGCCTGGCGGAGGATACGAAGAGCTTGAGGAGAAATACGGCCTTTGCTGAAGCTATAGTGAAGGCTGAGCGAGAGTCACACACGATGGTGTGACAGGTGGGATCTAGAGTGGCCAGGGCGATGGCCACTTCTTCAGCCGTTTCGGCAGTGGGGGTAGTGACGCTGGAGGCGTGGTGTAGGACTCCATCGCGTGTGGCGACGGCCACAGATCGTGTGCCATGGGA
The DNA here is from genome assembly GCF_013339745.2 of Dermacentor silvarum. Taxonomy (NCBI): domain Eukaryota; kingdom Metazoa; phylum Arthropoda; class Arachnida; order Ixodida; family Ixodidae; genus Dermacentor; species Dermacentor silvarum. The sequence continues at coordinate 70,629,172 of NC_051158.1, forward strand.
ATATTGGGCTGCATCAACCAATGTAACGCCAGGTGCACGAGCAAAGGCTTTTATGATTGCTCTGGCCCGAGCTTGGCACCGGGCCCTGTTATATTCAGGGTGCATATTTCTAGGAATAGTGTCTGTGTGGATCCAGCTACGGATTGTTTGGGGCCCTGTTGCTGATGGTAAGTAAAGCCAAGCGTAGATAGAACAAAGCGTCCCGTTTCAGTAAGGGTGAGCCGTTCAAGCTGAGAGCGTTGTTGTGCTTCAATGAGTTCGGCAAGGGTGTTGTGAACTCCTAGTTGGTTGAAGAGTTCAGTACTGGTGTAATGCGGGAGGCCAAGTGCTTGCTTGTAGACCCCTCGTATGAGGGTGTCGAGCTTGTTTTGTTCAGCCCGGTACCAGTTGAGGTACGCAGCAACGTAGGTGATGTGGCATATGACAAAGGACTGCACGAGGCGGAGAAGGCTTTCTTCTTTGAGTCCCCCTCGTCGGTTGGAGATGCGTTTAAGAAGCCGTAGGGTGTTTTGAGATTGGGCGCAGATCTTGTTGAGAGCCAAGTCATTGGAGCCGTTGGTAGAGATGGTGAGACCGAGGACCCGGATACTAGGGACGTGTGGTATAGGACTGCCATCCTGAAGGCGTAAGGTGATAGAGTTACAGGGTCGGTGCTCAGATTGGTGTTTTGGAGGGCGTCCCCGCTGAATGGGCTTGTAGAGAAGAAGCTCCGATTTAGCCGACGAACAGCGCAGTGGAAGGACGAACTTTTTTTTTGCTGAGTCATCATCACTCTGACACCCCAATTTGCAGTCATTTTTGCAAGTCACCATATTTTTTGCAATTCGTCCTACCTATATTCACCAAACTCGAACCGTGACTCATCACTTTTTTTTTGCTGAGTCACTCTCACTTGGACCCTAAAATTTCACATATTTTTTGAAAGTCACTCCCCCCTCCTAACCCCTTTATTCACTCTTAATTCGCACTTGATTCACCCTATCACTGCTTGGTTCACCTTTATTCACTCTATCATCTCGGCTTTGCTTCCATCACACTTGGGTTGGTCTATTACTCCAAATTTCCAATTTTCATCACTCTTGATTCACCCTATCCACACTTGATTCACCTTCATTCGCTCTTAATGTACTCGCATTTACTCTTTATTATATTAGCTCACTCTATCTCATCATTACCTTTCATTTGACTCATGTCACCCAACTAAACCCCTTTGATTCACCATGAATTCACTCTTAGTTCACCTCTTTGTATACCCATTATCACTTCAGTTCACTTGCTTAATCATTCTTCCATCCTTAATCGCGGTTTTGTGCGCATTATCGCATCTTTTTCCAAAAGGACGATTTCGTGTTGACGACGCGGTTTCGAAACAACCTCGAAACGGAGACCTCACCATGAGACATACATGGCTTTCGCCTTAATAGGTTGGCGCTACTTTTATCTAGGGAAAGAGGGTGAAACTCAGAGGCACCGTTCGCACTGTCGTCACGTGAGGCACGTCACACACCTATCGCGCCGTTATGATGTGCACCCGTGGAGTCAGATGATCAGCGGGCGTGGACCGGCCTGGCAGTGTACCAACACGGTGTCGCTGGCGGCACATCTCCTGATTGCTTCTCATGTAAGTGTTCGCATGTGTCATTAGCAAGCTTGCGCAGCGCCTCAGCGTATAAAAATATTCTCGTCATTGCGGAAAACTCGCTCCACTTATTTTCCAGAACACCATCACTGCTATCACTGTCAATTGCGGTAAGCGTTTCCGCCTACCCGAAATTGTGCGTGCAAGGCGCCGTCACCGTCTGTTGTTCAAGCTTCGGGCAGTGCCCTGTGACATCAGGTTTTGCCTTGGCTTTGAAGCAGTTCTTTAGTCGTTGCGGATAACGGCACAATAGCGACGTTTTATTTTTGGGCTTACAAGCCGTTCTCTAATGAAGTCGAGGTTTTGAAGGAAGCCTGTCTGGTCGGGAGGCATCATGAAGAAGGGTGAAAAAAGATACCGACCACTGAAAGAATATCGCAAGTCCTTGATTACATTGTGAACAAGGCTTTTTCCGTCAGGGGAGCCGAAACACTTTCTTTTTGTATTCTTTCAGCGGTCGGTGTCCTTCTTTATTACCCTCCTTCAAGTCGTTGTCTAGTAAAGTATACATAGGTGGATATGAAGAAGCACAAATGGTAAGGCAAAATAAGCAAATGACAAGTTCATTCCAGAACGAAACCTTCAGTTTATTATGTAGCCATTTAGTCCTTTTTTTCAGCGAGTCGCTTGTAAAATTCTTCAAAATTATATTTTATTGCGAGAGCAATTATATGGACACTCAAAGAGAATTTCTGCCGTCGCCGTCGCCGTGAGGTCTCTATGACGTCAACGGCGATGAAATCGTCGCCACGCGCCAGAAGCTGTATGCATGCGAGTGAAAGGGCGCGAGGGACGCGTGGTTTCACGGGGAGCGAACGCACGGCGGTGAACAAACGCGAGTTCTGCGCCGTGCTCCCTGAAGGGCTGCAGAATTAAGCGTCTCTTTCCTCCTTTACAATCACCACATAGATAGAGCCAGCGTTCATAGATACTTTTTCAAAAGTATCTATGAACGCTGGATAGAGCAACGCGCCTTCTTCCGTCGTGCGAAAGGCCGTAGGGAGACGGGAGGGAGGGAGGGAGGGAAGGCGACGTTTAGCTGCGGCACTAAATGGTTATTTATATAAAAACGGTGCGAGGCGAGAATGTGGTAAAGACTTCCGACGCTGCTCGACGAGTTTCCCGTTCTGATCTCGTCGAAAACCTCCGAGCCGCCCCCAGAGGCCCTGGCAACAGTCAACAAAGCCGTGCGCGTTCGGTGCGAACGCGGGCAAAACGGCGATGGCGTCGACTACAGTTCTGCGCGTTGCTGGTGCTGCTGCGTGTCCAAGTTTATACAGCTGATAAAACTACTATCCTTACTCCGTATAGCTCTCTACTAACTTGCTATCGCAATTGATGCTTCGCCTTTCGGGTGAAACTGCGACATTTTTTTCTTTATCGTATTTTTTTTTGGGGGGGGGGGGGGCGTGGGGGTCTTGTGTATTACGCAGACAGACAGACAATGAACTTTTCTTGAGGTCCTGAGGGACTAGACGGTGTTATTTTTTTCAGAAAGTTGTCGCAGTTTCACCTGAAAGGTGAAGCATCAATTGCGATAGCAAATTTGTAGAGAGATATACGGAGTAATGATATTAGCTTTATCAGCTGTATAAACTTGGACATGCAGCAGCACCGGCAACGCGCCGAACTGTTGTCGACGCCGTCGGCATTTTGCCCGCGTTCGCTCAAAATGCGTGCGGCGTTGGTGACTGTTGCCGGAGCCTCTGATATAAATAGGCACTTGGTGCCGCAGCTAAACGTCGCCTCCCTTCCCTCCCCCTTCCCCCCCTCCCCCACGGCCTCTCGCGCATCGGAAGAAGGCGCGTTTGCTCTACATATATGGTGATTGTAAAGGAGGAAAGAGACGCCTACTTCTGCAGCCCTTAAGGAAGCACGGCGCAGAACGCGCGTTTGTTCTCCGCCGTGCGTTCACTCCCCGTGAAAGAGCGCGTCCCTCGCGCCCTTTCACTCGCACATACAGCGTTCGGCGGCGCGCGGCCACGATTTCATCTCCATTGACGTCATACGGAACCTCACGGCGACGGCGACGGCGACGGCGACGCCGACGGCAGAAATCTGCTTTTGAGTGTCCATATAATTGCTATCGCAATAAAACGTGAAGATGTCACATACTATACTGTATACGCATCCTTTCGAATGGTTCTTCTTCTTTCTGGGGTTTTACGTGCCAAAACCAGTTCTGATTATGAGGCACGCCGTAGTGGAGGGCTCCGGATTAATTTTGACCACCTGGGGTTCTTTAACGTGCACTACAACGCAAGCACACGGGCGTTTTTGCATTTCGCCTCCATCGAAATGCGGCCGCTGGGGCCGGGATTCCTTTCGAATGGTGTCAATCAAGTCTAACCAAGAAACATTAGGAACTAGGCTCATTGACATGCTTCCCCGCATTGAAACTCTCGAGCGTAAAACCAACGACTCTTATCTCCACGAGTCATCACATAGCTGCCATGCAGGATACTGCCACGCGCCAGACGTCACAGCAAGCTTCAATCCAGAATCGCATAGACGATCTAGAAGATCGGTCCAGACGCGAAAACTTGATTATACTTGGTATTCCTGGCGCACGTGAAACATAGCAACAAACTGAGCAAAAAGGGCTTGCCGTGTTGTCCACCACGATGGGCAGTAGCGCCTCAGAATCCGAAATCGAAAGCGCACACCGTTTAGGCAGTTTCACAGCGTCGAAATGTCGGCCTGTTATTAACGCGATGGCGGTTAGGGCCCCGTGTCGCAGACAATTAGCAGTGGCTTAGCTCGGCTATGCCAGGATATACGTAGCGTGAGCTAAGTCGGCCACTTCGTTCAGAACCGGTAGACCTGGTGGCATTGGCGGGTAACGATACCCATTGGTAACGCTAAAGACTGGAATCTTCTGCTTAACGAGAAATCTCTTGCACGTTGTACAAACCAGCGCCATAGTTTCACCCCACTCAGGCGGCGCCGCTAAACTCAACGTTTAAAAATACGCAACTTATTAGGAAGGGAACTAAAAAACACTTATAGGCTGGTCTGGTGGCATTGGCGGGTAACGATACCCATTGGTAACGCTAAAGACTGGAATCTTCTGCTTAACGAGAAAGCTCTTGCACGTTGTACAAACCAGCGCCATAGTTTCACCCCACTCAGGCGGCGCCGCTAAACTCAACGTTTAAAAATACGCAACTTATTAGGAAGGGAACTAAAAAACACTTATAGGCTGGTCTGGTGCCCAGGACATGCTGCCTAGAGGGTAACGAGAGGGCGGACGCTCTAGCTCGAGAGCTCACGAACCGAGCGGAGCACCAGCCGCCCTCCCAATTACAACCACCCCACACGACACTGGATGGCCTTCGCGGGGAGGAAGACAGTGATCCTGCTCGGTTGGATCCGCGCGAGATTCTTGCTCATCAGCGAGGCACACGGCAAAAGTATGGCGTCCCCCACAAATCTCTTGAAGTGGAAGACACAACGGACCTCCGTAGAATTCAAACGGGGGTCTATCCAAATTTATTGCGACTGCACAAAATGTTTCCAACCTTGTACGGGCACGATTGTCCGTGGTGTCGCGAATCGCCACCGACCCTCTACCACGTCTCATGGGGATTAGGGATGGTAATATCGATGAACGATTAATCGATTAATCGACGAAAAGTACGCCGCAAAACAATTAATCGTCATCGATGTCTACCTTTAATTTAATCGGTTTAATCGATTAAACCGGTTCGATTAATCGTTTTTCAGACAGTGACTAAAGTGGCGTGAAAATTTTGAAATCGTACTATAGAAGGCGGAGCACGAGCAACGACAGCGCGGCTGCGAAGACCGAGAGCGACTGTCAACTGTTTTCCCCGAGTCCTGCCGAGATTGCCAAGCGTTTCCCCGCTTTACGCACACGTCACGCAGGCTGCCTGGGGCCGGAGAGAGGCCGCCCCCGTGGAGGAAGAAATAAACTAGGAGAGAGCATTACGTGAGGCAGCAAGTATTGGAAAGCGAACTCGTCGACAAGCCATTTCCTTCGCTGTTTACCTCGCAGTATAGGGTCAGCACGTGACCCTGAGAGACAACGTATCGGCCGATAATGTTGGGTTCGCAGTAGTTTCAAATCGGTGCGCACCCGTTCAGCTGCGCTGCTGCCCTGCACCCGGCAGCATTAAACCGACCGCGCGCTCTGATGTGGCGATCACGTGTTGCGCCGTTACTTCTTGATGTCAGTCGTGCTGCGATGCTCTGTTCTAATTTCTTCTTCCTCTACGCCCACCCTCCTCAGTAAGCGCCATTTTCAACGTACAGGGTGTTCATTTTTAAGTTTTATGGAATTTTTAGAAATCGCCTGTGGCAGGTAGCATAATTCTTATCATTGATGAGGCGGACATTAGTACGAGAAATCGAAACACATATTCAACGAATTAATCAAAATTACTAATTAACTTCGTAGTTAATTAATTTACGACGTATATTGCAATTTACCAATTGTAGCCGGTGAAGTTATTTATTTGTTTATTGCACGTATTTTCCAGGCCCGAAGGCGTTACAGAAAAGAGTGGAGTCAAAAACAAAAAATAATGCAGCAAAAATACAAACCAAAAACATTAACAAAATGCATTCGAACAGCGGTCTTGAAGTTGGTAGAGTCGGTGATGAGTGCGACTGACGCGGTAAGGCGATTCCAGTCCGTGCTTGTCCTAGAGATGAATGAGTCACTGTACCGGTTTGTGCAGCACAATGGTACCCCGACTTTAAGGCTGTGGTCAGTGCGAGACGAAATATAAGACAGAGGGGCAAGACGGGTTTCTTTTAAAAGGGGGTTCAAATGAAAAACTTTCTGAAAAGGGGAAAGACGGGAACATTTGCGGCGTGACGAAACATCAGGTAAGTTAAGAGTTCATTTCATTGATGAGATACTTGCATAGCGAGAATAATTAAATAAGACAAAGCGTGCAACGCGGTTTTGAATACTTTCTAGAGTAGAAACTAATGATGACTGAGTCGGATCCCAAATGGCTGAAGCATACTCCAATTTGGAGCGAACTAAAGTTTTGCAAAGAGTTAGCTTGAGGGACGAAGGGGCAGAGCTAAAATTACGGCGCGAGTAATCAACCATACGGTTAGCGTTATTAGCAACATAGTCAATATGCGAATGTTAAGAAAGGTTATTTGATATGTGAAGGCCGAGATATTTGTAAGAAGTAACTGACGTCACAGGCGCACCATTAATAAAGTACGTGTGCATGACAGTGTTACGAGATATTCGCATGGCCTTGCATTTCTTTGAATTTAGTTGCATGCACCAATTAGAACACCGCTCAGTTACGCGGTTAAGGTCGTCCTGCAGTTCTTGGGAATCGGAAGGATTAGGAATTTTACGATTTTACGGTAGACAACACAGTCATTTGCGAATAGCTTTATGGAAGAACAAAGAATGCAGTTCGGAAGATCGTTAATATAGATTAAAAAAAAAACCCGCTCAAGCACTCCGTACAGATGGTTAACCAGCGAAGCTGAAACGTGCGGCCCCGGTGTTTAGCAGTAGTTAATCCCGACGCTGTATGGAAGCGTTTCTCAAATATTGGCTACATGTTTGTGTTTCTAGTGGAACGTAAGCGCCAATGGCGGGCGGATGCTGCTAACCACGACACCGAGCTAACTCGAGATATCGAACGCATGCGACAACGGCGAGCCGAGGAGGCGGCGTTGCGGGCAGAGCAGCGTCAACGTGGCAATGGCGGGAATGCGTTCGCTAACAATGTCACTAACGGCGCTAGCTGCCAATGGCGCGCGCGCTTGGGTGCGACGTAGAGGACGACGTAACTGACGGCGCAGACAATGGAGACGTTTATCGAAACATGGGACGAACGGTTTATCGTTTCGCCTAGCCATATGCAGCTTTCGCTGTAAAAGAGAAGTGGACCGTGGACTGAGCCTTGAGGAACACCTGCTGGTACATTAGAAAACAGGCGTATCCACTTGTCAGGCGTATTCACTTGGAATGAATTTCCAGATTTTGGAACTGAGGTTTGAACAGCGCGAAGAAAACAAGGACACGAAGAAAGAAATACCACAAACAAGCGCTTGTTTGGGGTATTTCTTTCCTCGTGTCCTTGTTTTCTTCGCGCTGTTCAAATCTCAGTTCCAAATTATGAACCAACTAGCCCTCATCGAGAACTTACTGAATTTCCAGAATGACACCAGTTTGAAGATATGCACCATCAAACTCGCCGTAAAGAAACGCTGTTGTTCCACTTACATTTCTACCAAAATGCATTGAAGAACAAAAGTAACTGGAACGCCCATGTATTTCGTCCCACACTTTGAGAAATAATATATCGAAACTGGTGTCATCCTGTAACTTCCTTTCAAGTGGGTCTTCCAAACTCATCGGCTACAATTCATAAATTGTAGCCGATGAACACCCTGTACATTGTTTATTCCTTCACTAGTCCCTAGTGGCAATTATAGTTGGCCTTTAAGAAGTTAAAAAACATTATTCTTCATCAAAGGTTATACCCTTGTAATTCTTATCCTGGTACCACCTTTCAAACGTTAAAATGGGTACTTACGTGAGTAGATAACTGTGTTTCAGCCTTTTTAAAGCACCCGAAAAAAAGTCGATTAATCGATTAATCGACGAAAAGCGCCGCATCGAAAGCGATTAATCGATTATAGGCTAAACCGACGAACGATTAATCGTTAATCGATTAAAATATTTAATCGACCATCCCTAATGGGGATGTAGTAAAAGGCCAGAGAAACTAAATTCCTTACAGGATAGGTACAGACTAGAAAGCTCTCCGGAGCAATGGGAGGCACTCCTCGCTAGCTCAGAACCGGAAGTGCAACTAGCGCTTCTGGGCGACGTCCGGCTGGCGGCAGAAGCCAGTGGAGCCCTGGACTTGGGGCCCCACCCATCTAGCTCCTAAACCCCTTCCTTTTTACCTCAATAAATGTTAGTCTCTCTCACGCATGGCACTACTTACCGGCGTTAAGTCTTTCATCAGACACAGTCTTTCACACACGTCGCACATATATCCAAACGGATTGTTTACGAAGTCCGTCTCGAAGGTCCGAGTCGCACTGGCGCTTTCGCTAAGTTTCACCGTATAGTCAATCAATCGGCGAGCCTTGACGTCATCGACGGCGTCTTGTTGTTGCTGCTGCTGAGATGGTCGGGCACGTCGCTCAGCCTCCTGTCGACGCCGCTTTGCTAGACGTTCCCCCCTTGGCTCCGGTGTCTCCGTAGCACGTTTAGCCTTCTTCTGTTCGTTCTTCCTTCACTCAACCGCTAATTGCCAGACAACTACTTCGGGATTCGATGAGTTAAGCTTCTCCACTCTTCTGCGCCGCTGAGCAGCAATTTCACTCTCCTTCTCCATGGCTATACCACACTGGAAAACGCCCGGCGCGCCAGCTGTCCGCCGTGTGACGTCACTGCTCCTCGCGCATGCGCAGCACGGCTCTCCAGGAGCCACGCGAAACTGCTCAACCTCGGCCGGTGTAGCTCACCCTACAAAATCCGGCGTCGGCGTCGGCAATGCCGCCCGCGGCCAAAAGAGTCATCCCCAACCATGCAGGCCCTCCAAATATATTTTACTACTAAAGTTGCTCACACTTTGTCTTGCATTCTTTACAAAGTTATTCCTTGGAATATTGAGAGTGATAGCCCACAAACAATTGTCATGCAACAAAACACCGACAGCGCATGCCTTTTATGCTAAATCTCTTCAGGCTGAAATATTAAAGGTGCAAACAATAAAAGAAGACCGGCCCACGAAAGAGGCCGCGTTTCTACCAGAAAGCGCGCATTCGTGCATAGCGTTCACCGCCAGCGTTTCCCAGTAAACATTACGGTTACATAAGCTGCAGTTGCCGGGAAGTGTGAGAAACAGTCAAGGATCTTTGAATGCTATCGCGTTCGACTCTTGAAGGTGAAGCTAAAGCTTCATCCAAATTTTATAAAGTTTACTTCTTTTAAAACCAGAAAAAATGTGCTGGCATTACGGTCAATATTCAAAGAGAAGAGAATGACAGTTGCCGAAGACTTTTCCGCCGCCACTCGCCATGCTAGAAGAAAGCTCGTTGAATTCGCCAAAGGATTACCCGGGTCACCGAACTTCCAGCTGCGGTACAACAAGCTCATTGTTAACAATAAACGTTAATGTAGGACGCAGCCAGCATCAGCATTAAAGAGGTAAACACGCCCACTTCCGGTGAATCATCTAGCAGTGTATAGCGACCTTCAGCGCCAAACTTGAGTGGCGAAACACCACCAAAGGTGAGCGCGAGGGGACGTGGTGGTTTGTTGCCGGCACCCAGCGTGTCTGTACTTTTGGCAAATGTCAGAAGCGTACTTGATAAGCGATATTCATTTGAATCAATTGTTGACAAGTGCAATTCCGCTATAATTGCGCTCACTGAAATCTGGCTTCACCCAATCATTACTGACAACGAAATATTTCATGACGTGCCCAGCTTCAGCATTTATCGCTGCGACCGTGAATCACGCGTAGGAGGCGGTGTTATGTTGGCTATTTCGCGAGATATTCAGTCTTCCTATATTTCTGGTAAAACTAATCTAGAAACTGTACGGACGCACGCTCATATCTGTCATAAAAGCTTTGTGTTTGGGGTTTGCTATCGTTCGCCCAATAATTGCTCAAATTTTGCTGCTCATTTACATGATGCAATTGATACCATTATTGCACGCCATCCTAACACTTTCATTTTTTTTCCTGGGAGACTTCAACTTTCCCAACATTTCCTGGTCTTCTGATACCCCGGCTTTGAAATCGTTTTCATCAGAAAGCTCTTTGACTTTATCAATCTTTGCTCGGTATTTTCTCTTATCAGCTTGTTTCACAACCTACTAGGCTATCGCACAATGCGGCAAATACGCTTGACCTTATACTAACGAACTGTCCTGATATCGTCTCTGATTTATTGTATCTGCCTGGCATTAGCGATCATTTAGCGCTCTGCTTTGAAGTAAAATATTGTCAGTCAATAAACCGGAGAGTCAAAAAAGTCCCTTCGTAATTACAGCAAGGCCAACTTTGAAGCTATTAATAATGAACGGTATACCTTTCTAAACGTTTTATTGGATCATTTTGAAAGCCGTACAACCGAAACTAACTGGAATGTGTTTACAACAAAAGTGCGTGAACTAATTGACAGGCACGTACCTATACGCACTATTTCTTCGCATTCGAAAGCACTTTGGTATAATTCGCATTGAAAACGACTTTGTAACAAAATGCGGCTCTATCGTTCTGCCAAGCATTCTCCCTCCGAGCAGCGGTGGGATGCATATGTGAAAGCGAATAATTATTCGCTTTATGCTTATGTCTCTACATTGAAAAGTTCTCGCACGAATTTCCTACAAAATACCTTGCCAGCTATGCTCAGTAATGATCCACAAAAGTTTTGGCGAACCATTCACCCCGATCGTAACAGCGAAATCACATTACTTGACTCCTCTGGTGAAGCAATCCCAGTTGCTGATTGCTCTGTGGTGTTAAATGATGTATTTTGCCTTAATTTTGTTATAGCCTCGTCTACAACGTTTCCCAACGTGCAGTGTTTCGATTCTCTAGCAATGGATCCAGTAATTAATCAACACCTTGGCATCGAAAAATTATCGAATCATTGAAAGTGTCCTCAAGCCCAGGAATTGACCTTATCAATGCTAAATTCTTAAAAAGTACTAAAATATACTCTAGTGTTATGCTATCCAAAATATTTCAACGATCAATTGATGAATTCACACTGCCTTCCGACTGGAAAGTCGCAAAGGTCGTTCCAGTTCATTAATCAGGAAATAAAAATTCACCCTTAAACTACCGCCCGATTTCACTAACTAGTATTCCGTGTAAAATCCTCGAACATGTTTTTCACACAAACATTGTTAATTTCCTTGATGCCAACTCGTTCTTTTCGAAAGCTCAACATGGTTTCCGCCGATCTCTTTCCTGCGAAACACAGTTGGCTTCCTTTACACACAAAGTACATACAATTCTTGATCGTCGTTCTATAGCTGACTGTCTTCCTAGATTTCGCAAAAACTTTTGAAAAAGTTTGCCACAGTTTACTTCTCTTTAAATTAAGAAAATTGAACATTGATAGGAAACTTCTCTCGTGGATCGAATATTTTCTAGCCGGACGCTCACAATTCGTGTCTGCTAACACTTCTAATTCCCCGTTGAGGCCAGTTCATACTGGCGTGTCCCAAGGTTCAGTGCTCGGTCCCCTCCTGTTTCTTGTTTATATTAATGACTTGCCGCAATGCGTGACCTCTAACATTCACTTATTCGTCGATGATCGCGTAGTCTTCCAAGAAATTATTGACCAAAATGATGTTACGATCCGTCAAAACGATATCAACTGTATATCTAACTGGTCTAAAGTCTGGCTGATGGAACTCAACAAAACGAAATGTAAGGTATTACTTGTCTCCCGTCCAACATCCTGCCCCACTTCCTACTTTCTCGAGGACTCTGCTTTCGAATCCGTAACATCCTATTGCTACCTAGTTGTCCACATAACTTCCTCTCTTACTTGGTCTCTTCATATTAGTAAAATAATTAGCAATGCTAACAGCTCCCTGTAGGTTACCTCCGGCGCAACTTTTCATCTGTCCCTGTTTCTTTAAAACTCCTCCTTTACAAAACTTCAGTCCGAAGTAAACTCGAATATGCCGCTTCCATCTAGGACCCCAGCACTGCTACATTATCCTCTGCCCTCGAGCTTGTCCAAAACACCTCTGTCCGTTTTATTCTAAGAAACTACAGTCGTACTGCCAGTATCACTTTAATGAAAGAGTCTCTACAGCTTGCGTCACTCGCCTGTCGCCGCAAGTTTTCTCGCCTATGTCTCTTCCACAGAATTCCCTGCACAATGACCTTATTCTTCCTCCATCATACATTTCCCCTCGTTTTGATGATGCACAAAAGGTGGGAATAATGTCGTGCTTAACGCAAACGTGTTATCAATCATTTGTACCCCGTACCTCACAGGACTGGAACCACCTTCCGGGATCATGCACGTCCACTGCTCACTATTCGCAGTTTCATAATGTTTTAAACACAAGTGTATGGCAATTATCTAACCAAGTATGTAATTATGTTTGTTATTGGTCAATTGCTTGAATTTTTGTTGTTTCCCGCTTTTATCTCATCTTTTCAGCTAACATTGGATTAACAGAATAAAGTCTGTATCGTGTCTTTTTTCCCGTATGTTCCACTCCCCTCTGTAATGTCTCTGGCCCTGAGGGTACTAATAAATAAATAAATAAATAAATAAATAAATAAATAAATAAATAAATAAATAAATAAATAAATAAATAAAAAGCCGGCATAGCCCACGCCTGTTGGAATCGATGTTATGAGATGCAGTGTGCGGGGAGCCTACCAAGTTAACGAAACGACCATAAGGGCACCAAGGCGTAGGCGGCTCTTTCATGACCTACATGACACGCATGTCATGACATTCATGTCATGAGTCCTCAGGAGTCCCTTTAGCTACACATAAGAGATCTTAAGGCGAAAGCCTTAGTCATGCTCATGACTATGACTTCTACCACCATCCTTTAGTGTTTCCTTCACTCAGTACCCACGTCAGAACCCATTTCCGTGGCTTTTGAATGTTAATCTTTTTTCGCTGAGTCATTGTCATTGTTGCGGAGTCATGCTCATGAATACGATTTTTACCATCATTTAGCATTTCCTCCCCGTAGTGCCTACGTCCGAGCCCATTCCAGTGATTTTTAAGTGTTAACCTTTTTTCGCTGAGTCATTGTCATTTTTGCTGAGTCATGCTGATGACTATAACTTCTACCAGCATCCTTCAGTGTTTCCTTCACTTAGTACCCACGTCCGAACCCATTTCAGTGGTTTTTGAGTGTTAATCTTTTTCGATGGGTCATTGTCATGAACTACATGACACGCATGTCCTGACATTATGTCATGACCTATCAATTATGTTCGTCATACACTCCTGTCATACTATGCCAATTTTGGTACCTACCAAGTTAACGAAACAACCATGAGATCACCAAGACTTAGACGGCTGTTTCATGACTTACATGACACGCATGTCATGATATCCATGTCATGATATATCATTTATGTTCTTCATATACTCTTGTCATACTATACCAATTTTGGTACATACCAAGTTAACGAAACGACCATAAGAGCACAAAGACGTAGGCGGCGATAGATAGATAGATAGATAGATAGATAGATAGATAGATAGATAGATAGATAGATAGATAGATAGATAGATAGATAGATAGATAGATAGATAGATAGATAGATAGATACTGTCAAAGTAGCAAATGTTCGCCAAGAAATGCTTCGCATTTAATAAATAAATGATCATATTTCCCGCTGGGCCCGCCGCGGTAGCTAAGTTGTTGTGGCGATGCGCTGCTGAGCTCGGATTCACTGGTTCGATTCCGGCAGCGGGGGCCACGTTTCGATGGGGGCCAAACGGAAATACAGTGGAATCTCTATGATACGGTCACGGCTAGTACGAATTTCCGGATGCTACGAATTTTTCTGCGGTCCCGGCCGAGCCCCATTACTTTGCAACGTGTTAGAAAACGGTTGTTACGAAACGATTTCCGACCCGCGTCGGTTGATACGAATAGACGCCACCCCACCGACGGCCGCGAAAGAGAACAGCGCGCAGTCACGCGCTTTCTCCCTTTCTCTTTTGGTGCGGAGGCGCGGACACGACGCCGGACAGCGCGGAGGCCGCGACTGGGCGCGAAGAGTTCGAAGTGGTGGCGCTTTTGTTGCTTTTGTGCTTTTCCTCCTTTTCCGCGTGCCATCGGACGGAGTGGCTGCCGTGCTTCGGGCCGCGTTCTTTGTGTCTGCGCCATTTTGCCTAGTCGCAGCGAGCTATGTCTACCAACATACGATCTCGGCTGATTCGCGTGGCCGTACGGCGAGGCGCGGGAGCCTCCGTTGGCGCGTCTTCCGTCGGCTGCGTTATCAGTGCCGATGGCACAGGGCGATTGTCGGTTTCGCTGCTATAGTCACACGGTGCAGGATAGCGCGGCACGTAATCCACGGTAGCGCGACTCGTTCAGTCCGGTGCTCCTCCGCTTTTCCCGCTAATCGCCGTGTTTTTCTTGCCGTAGGAGCGCTTCCGTATTCCGAAGGCGTGCTTCGCCCAAAGTTTATTCGCCATCGTCGCTCCATCACTAACCTGGGAGCTCTCAGTAATCCGAATTCTGTGTGTCAAGTGAAGACGCCAGCGTGGTTTATGAAGCAGACAACTGCGGTTGCCATCTTGCCCCTTGCCAGAGCAGCAACCAATGGAGAGACGCCTTTCAGCACGGCAGCCAATCGGAGGCCCGCTTTCATCGGAGGGCCCGTGTGACTACCTATCGTAGACCCGCGCTTCTTTTGTGTTTGTGCGTTTGTTACAAGACGGCGACGACGGACGAATTGAGAAGCGGAACAGGCGAAACTTTGAGCTTTCGAACGATACCAAGATGGCGGCGCTCGGTGGCGGCGCTCGGTGGCGGGAAATACGAGATATGGCTCCGTGAACTGCGGTGATTTTGCGCGATTTATAGCTGTTTTCTCGCCCTGCGCACTGACGAATTAAACTTTTTCGGGCGCTTTTATTGCGTTTTCAGCCAAACCATTTTGATGCAGCGTAGATTAGGCGTTGCAGATACCCAAACGCGTGGTTTTCAAATAGGCACTTGGTGCCGCAGCTAAACGTCGCCTCCCTTCCCTCCCCCTCCCCCACGGCCTCTCGCGCGTCTGAAGAAGGCGCGTTTGCTCTACATATATTGTGATTGTAAAGGAGAACACCGGCAACGCGCAGAACTGTTGTCGACGCCGTCGGCGTTTTTCCCGCGTTCGCTCAATATGCCTGCGGCGTTGGTGACTGTTGCCGGAGCCTCTGATATAAATAGGCATTTGGTGCCGCAGCTAAACGTCGTCTCCCTTCCCTCCCCCTCCCCCCCTCCCCCACGGCCTCTCGCGCGTCGAAAGAAGGCGCGTTTGCTCTACATATATGATGATTGTAAAGGAGGAAAGAGACGCCTACTTCTGCAGCCCTTAAGGAAGCACGGCGCAGAACGCGCGTTTGTTCTCCGCCCTGCGTTCACTCGCCGTGAAAGAGCGCGTCCCTCGCGCCCTTTCACTCGCACATACAGCGTTCGGCGGCGCGCGGCGACGATTTCATCTCGATTGACGTCATACGGAACCTCACGGCGACGGCGACGGCGACGCCGACGGCAGAAATCTGCTTTTGAGTGTCCATATAATTGCTATCGCAATAAAATCTATTTTTCTCGCGATTTTCGCGATCTGATCCCCGCGTCCCCCTTAATTTAGCTAGTTTTAATTGTGTTTCGATGATACGAATTTTGGCTAATACGAATATTTTTTGTGACCCCGTGAGATTCGTATCATCGAGATTCCACTACTTAGATTGAGGTGCACGAATCTCAGGTTGTCAAAATTAATTAGGAGTGTTGCACTGCGGCATTTCTCATAACCATATCGTGGTTTTGGAACGTAAAACCCCATAATTTTATTGCGATAGCAATTATATGGACACTCCAAAGCAGATTTCTGCCGCCGGCGTCGCCGTCGCCGTTGCCGTGAGGTTCCGTATGACGTCAAAGGAGATGAAATCGTCGCCGCGCGCCGCCGAACGCTGTATGTGCGAGTGAAAGGGCACGAGGGACGCGCTCTTTCACGGGGAGTGAACCCACGGCGGAGAACAAACGCGCGTTCTGCGCCGTGCTTCCTTAAGGGCTGCAGAAGTAGGCGTCTCTTTCCTCCTTTACGATCACCATATATGTAGAGCAAACGCGCCTTCTTCCGACGCGCGAAAGGCGGTGCGGGGGGGGGGGGGGAGGGGGAGGGAAGGGAGGTGACGTTTAGGTGTGGCACCAAGTGCCTATTTATATCAGAGGCTCCTGCAACAGTCGGCAACGCCGCACGCATTTTGTGCGAACGCGGGCAAAACGCCGACGGCGTCGACATTAGTTCTGCGTGTTGCCGGTGCTGCTGCATGTCCAAGTTTATACAGCTGATAAAGCTACTATAATTACTCCGTATAGCTCTCTACAAATTTGCTATCGCAATTGATGCTTCGCCTTTCAGGTGAAACTGCGACCACTTTTTTTTTGCATATCGCCAGCTGGCCTATAGGCAGGTATGTATATTTATTCATTTATGCATATTTATCTTATCACATTGTGAACACAATACGCCGGTCCAAATATGCTAGATAAGGGAAACAATATACCCAAGTGAACGTCTCGTAAACCTTCCCAGCTCTAACGTGCTGGGAAGGTTTACGATGAAAAAAAAAAAATGAAAAGAGGGGAGGTAGATGTATTGCTTCATCGTATCGGTTCTGGCGAGATAGAGTGATACGGAGTGAGGTTTTCCCGAGGCGGGCGTATCGTTGCTAGAAGTGACAAGTACTGATGAAGATCAACAGCTATGTGAGCGAGAAGCGATGCGGCAGGACTAAAAAGATTCAAAACAGATTCAAAAGTATTATGCTTGTACATATATCTCTAAGTGCTTCTCTCTCTGTCTCCTAAAAGCGAAACCATCTGTCTCTGAAGCAAACATTTCAGAGTAGTCCTGTACCCTTGATGTTTCCTAGCAAAGTGTGGGTTGTTCTGTTACTAGGTTACTGTTACTGTTACTGCTCAGCTACCAAATAGCGGCAGCAAGTTTCATACGGAGAGCGGATGACAAAGCCTCTCCCTACGACACCTTTCAAAAATAGAGGCACATAACGATCAATAGAAATAAAGATGCGGTCCTTCAATGCGTCAACTAAGTGGGCAATATGAATGTTTTGTTTTTCTCCTGCAGATAAAATGACATTATAAACCGCCGTCCAGAAGAAGTGGTCCAACACGCTTCTAGAGAAAAAATGGAGACTGGCAGGGTCTACTTGGCCGACCTGAGCGATGCCCGAGCACCATTTACAGGGAAGGGAATAGACTGCCACTTGCCGTGCACCGAGACACAATATCAGACGTGCCAAATCCTCCAGCACTTGTCCATCTGGAATGAATTCCTCTGTTTCGTTGGGCTCGAACTGCGAGAAGTTCCGGAGACAGGGTGCCAACTGTCTATTGTAAACGTTAGTGAGCACTACAGAGGAATAATCTGGGAACAGTCATCCTTCCAAGTCAAAGCTGCCTTTTTGGTCTATTGGCTCCTTCGAAAGCATCACTGCATAATTACTTTTGAAATCAGCGAGCTCATGGCATGGAAGTACGAATCACTCATGTGTGACGCCCTGCAGTGCAACACTTCCATCCTTACCCTGAGGCTCGCCGTGACCGAAACAGAATGTCTTTTTTCTCCAGTCAGGTTATACGGTAGAATTTGCCCCGCCATCCCTTCTTTGACACACCTCAATGAACTTGAACAGACGACCGCTCAAGATTGCTCATACATATTTGTAGCCTCGCTGTCGAAGCTTATTATGACGACAACGTCATTGACTGTTCTGAGAATTCCAAAGTTACGTATGGAAAGGTCACTTGTGGATATGCTATTGAGAGCCATCGGTACCAACTGCTCATTGAGAGATCTCTCACTGCATTTTTGCGTCATAAGTGACGCCTCTCAATCATGCCGGGACGAGTTCGCAGATTTCCTGAAGAATGATTGCTGCTTGACGACCTTGGAGATTTATGGAGATGGTCCTCACTCCGAACGTTGCTTGGCGTTTGTTCTGGACTGCCTTGTGAGCAACAGGACACTTACGGAGGTAGCCCTCAAGTCATTTCGTTTCGATCAAGCGAGTGCCGAGCTAGTACCAAAAGTCGTTGCGGAAAACAGTGTTCTGCGCGCCCTTAATTTAACTGACCTAAGGGCAAGAATCTCGAGAGAAATATTCGATTCTTGGCTCCCAGCATTCATGAAAAACGAAACGCTTGAAGAAATCACGCTGCCTCTCGGCATCTATGAGCTGGACCAGTGGCAGAACTTTCTCCGGACGTTGACTGGGAAAAAAAGGATGCGAAAGGTGGCAATCGAAACGAGGGTAAATGGACAAACCAATTTAAAAACGCTCTACGGAGAACTGCGTCAGTACGGTGTGGTAGACATGGTGTTCCTGGAGCCTGTCATTGTGCGTGACAGTCTCGACATGCTCGATTGCGAAGCCATTAGAGAGGTCCACGTGTCGTCCTACGGTGGTCAACCAAGTGTTCCACTTTGGAAGACTATACATTTGTTTTCCTCGCTTTCTCACATAACATCTGTGAGTTTGGTAATAAGTGAAGACGACTTGGACTCAAGATTATCTTCAACGATCGCCGACTATATACAAACATCGAGTACTCTCAAGAAAATTCATTTTAGCTCGTGCTCAACATGGTCCCGGCTGAGAAGAGGTGAACATCACTGGAAGGCTATATTTGAATCCCTGTCTAAAAACAGTAGCATAAAAGAAGTCAGCGTAAACTTGCGCAGCTTAAGCTGTGAAGAAATGGACAGCCTCGCGTATGCCGTCTTGTTAAGCCAGAGCATCCGCACTTGCGACTTCGTTCTCGGAAGAGAACTTGAATGGTTTGTGAGAAAGCTTGGCGACAACATCGCCAACAACTACAGCATCACGAACGCCAGCTTGTGGGCGGGTCAAGATGGTCAAGATGACCTGGGCCAATCGGAGGACGCCACTCATGAGTCGTGGTTTGCTGTCATGGACACAGCGCGTCGAAACGCCAGCCTGGTGTCACGAGCTGCTCAACTTTTGTCTGGTCGTCGCTGCGACAGGTATGCGCGTGTACAGCTAAAGACTGCGCGGCATGCAGTGACATTCATTACGGGCGCATTCGCAATATATTCATTTCTCTGTCAAGTCGCTTTCTTTTTGAATATTTTTTGCTTAGCCTCGTGTGATTTATTTGGTCCTAAATTCACGCAGAAATCATCAAAAATGTCGCTTTTATTTATTTTTGCTCTCAATACTTCAAGTGTTTCGGGCCATTACAGGGTTACTTTATATAAGTAAGCGAATAGGCGAGTCTGCCGTCGACGTGCTGGCTCTGTTCTCCAGGCAATTACGCAGTCGAGCAACAAACGCTACCTAATAATCCTCACTGAAAACAATCCGCGCCTTCAATCGCATCATTCCCTGAATAACGGGAATAGCTTCCTAGAAGCGTTCGGATATTCGCTTAAATTGACAATCATCGTCAATGGTTTCTGAAGAATTTTTTTTTACTAAAGAGATTTCACGTGAACTTCATATTTCACTTTGTTTAGGCAAGAGGAAATATTCGAGGCACGATTAGATATTCGAAAGCCGCAATTCTCGAATATTTGTAGTCAATTCGATTGACTACAAATTTCTACAATTTCTACAAATTGACTACAGTTTCATTATTCGAACTCCTGCCGTTTTGTATTCTCATTCCGGTTCGTCTCTTACTTTCGTCTCTTAATTGGGAACCACGTATACTCTCGTGTTAAATGAGGGAAAAGCATACGAGGGAGATGGGGTGACTCTTACCACTGTAGTTTATTTGTTTTGTTTTTTTTCGTCTGACCCCTTGGGCAGGTGCTGCTTCAGTGCTCTAGAACATGTCTACCAGCATCGCCCACTCCTCGAACGTCTCGCCGAAGTGATGTCCTTCAGCGTCTCCGACACGGTCTCCATGGTTCGAGAGGCGCTGAGGAGCGTGCAAGACATGCACGGATTCATGAGGGTTGCTGGAGTCGTCAGGGATCGAGTCGTGTGCCTCCCCAGCCAGGATGGCCACATGCAGCTGGACAACCTCAACGAGCACTGCTGGAGCCTGGTCAGGCGCTTCTTGTTGTTGGACGACGTACTCATCGATTCTGCCACGTCGTCATAGATTCTGCCAGAATATACATTTTGTATATTGGGAAGATAAAGTTTTACTGTTATCTGCCGGGTGCGATCATCTTTCATTTTGTACAAGGATCCCGTACGTAGCCAATATGGCACAACTTTCTCCCATGGCCTGTGGAGATCGAGGTGCGTTCCAGCGCCTCATGGCCAGCTGAAGCGCGATGTTACGGCCATTCTCAAAGCTCGATCTCCGGGAACTGCGCTCCAGCGTCAATATGGCGGACATGGCTAGAGCGCAGGAGCTACTTTCCCGCGCAAACCGTGCATCTACCTGCCGGTATCGGGTCATATGCGTGAGCACACGTCACCGTGACGAGCCGTGACACGTCACCGTGACTGGTCTCTCCGTAATCGCTCCCTGGCACCCTTCCTCCGATATCAGTAGCCCTGAGCGCTTTCTCGCCGAGGCGGATGCTCCACAGGCCCGCTACATACACTATTATCTGATTACGTGGAAACTTTGCTTCGGCGAGTTCTTGTGCTCGGTGGACCGCTACACTCGGTTAGCCTAGAACAGTGGCCGCACGTACTCCATTGGTCTTGTGGCATGGCCTCCGATCGAGTTTCTTGCGGTGACCCTCTTTGCGCGCTAGCCGTGGCTGTCGCACTCTGGCGTATCCCGAGTTAATAAAGCCACGTTTACTGGCGATCTGACTCCGGAGTCTTCTCTGCGGCGGCCGGTGTCCTGGAGCTTGTCAACTGGCCATTACCACGCGCGAGCTCAGGGATGGGGAGACATCACAGGCCGGTTGACCTCTTTAATTTGGTTATTTGTGCGATGAATGACTAGAGGAGTTTTCGTAGCGTCTCTGTTTTCGCATCAGAGCGACTAAGAAGTGAAGACTATACACGTACACGACTGGGGGGCCAAATAGCGGTTACTGGCCAAACCACTTTCAATTTTATTATTATGCAGACAGAATGGGGAGCCCGCGTTTACGGGACTATGAGCCAATTCTTAAGGAGGTATGAACCATTGATTGTCTTACGTAACGGACAGATTTAATTCTGAAGCAATTTAATTTCGAAGAATCGCAAGCGGGCAACGGCGGGCGAATGCTGCTAAGCACGCCGCCGGGCAAACTCGAGACATCGAACGCAAGCGACAACGGCGGACTGCGGGCATACCATCAGTGACATCGCTCTCTCCGTCGCAGCCGAACGTGTGTGTAACCTCATAATTGAGAAATACTTTAATGAAACCTCGGAATTAAGCCAGTGATAAACACCGGAGCCGCACTAACCATCTTCACGGAGTGGAAGGGCCGACAATTTTTCTTTCTTTATTTTTTTGTAAGTGACGATTTACAAAATTCTTGCAGTCGGCTGCCCAGAATTAAAAGCTCAGTTGCGAACAAGAACACTCGTGCACAGATCAGTTTACCCATTCGAAGGTACAAGGGCAATGCCATCTGTCACCCGTGCCTAAAGGACCCCTCATCGCGGGCCACATAGCAAATTTTGGTTATATACTGGAAGTTTCAGCGCGCTTCTAGAGAGCGTATTACAGAAAAGAATTGTTAACTAATTTTGGAAATTAGTTAACACACCCTTCGGCGCGCGAGCGCTTATAGAAAATGTGCGTATGCCGCAGAGACGAGCGTCGCACTTTCGCTTTCCTCCTGCGCGCCGTATACAAGAACGTGTCAGCAGTAATGAAAACTCTGGCAAGGTGGCGCATGTTACTGCCTAATTCCCTTGTACTTGGATAGGAGTCTGTCTAACTAAAGCTTCCTCTTAATCGGCATTTTGAGCCATCGAAGTCAAAGTATAGCGATAATGATACGGTAGGCGTCTTGGGGTTATGCAGCGAACACCCGGGAGCCTGATTATAACATTTGCAGTTGGACTTACTGCACGCTTTTGGTGGCTGAACTCTGTGTTGTACCACACGGCCGCAGTCGTACTATTTTTTTAGCAATGGAAGCGTTTGTCGTCGTTAAGCGCATCAGGGTGGAGGAAACGCGCAAACACGGTCTGCCGCAGCACGATAAGAACTCGACGCCATCTCCTCCGGGGCGCGTACAGGCAGGCAGCACGATCCAACATTCGATACTTACTATTCGTTTCCGATTAGTATTCAGAAAAGTTTATATTCGCCCACGTCTAGAAATAACGCACCGAAATTCCGAAAAGAAGAGAGTTAAGTAATTCTGGAGAACCCTCCTAATTTAGCCAGAAACTTTAAATTTCGTGGCCTATTGCACTTAGCATGCCCTCCATTTTAAATAAATGTAATCTCGATGTGACGAGGAGTTATTTCGGAACATAACATATATGTGATAACGGCAGCGTGACGCTTTCGAACACAAGAAATGTTTTTGCGAATGCTGTATTTGATCCACACGCATTTAACTTCGCGCACAGGTTTGTCATATATAAAGGTCCGGCCATTCTTGCTAAGTTTGATCTTGATCATGGAGGAAGGGAAAAGATAGGAGGGAGCCTACCGCAACGCGATTGACGCCGACTGTGGTGGCCCAACACGTGGTGAAAACGTCAGAGCACGGAGGATACGTCAGAGCGTGCGCTAGGTTTTAGTACTCCCGGTTGATTTTTTTTAATACCCATTCAAAACCATTCGAAACTCTTGAAATAAACAAAAACAAGGTCAAGGAAAAACAACAAAACAAGGAAAAATATTTTTTCCTTCCTGTATGTGAGCAGCTGCCGGCCGAGCGCGCACCGAATAAAGACTACCGGTAACCAAAATAATCTCGATTCTCCGTGATCTCGCCGCAAGAGGTCACGTGTTGGGCCACCACTACTGGCTATACACGAAGCGTTCGCTTCCCAGGGCTGCCTGCGTGACGTAATGCTCCCTCCTATATTGTTCCTTCCTCCATGATCTTGATAGCATTTGTAGTAATGCGAGGGCTGCGTGGTAAATTTTGCTCTACTCGTAAAACTATCATATACGCTCTGTAACGCTTGAATATGCAATCTATTGCACAGGCCGTAATTAACCCAGACACTTTGAATTCGCCTACACATAGCCCATAACGTGCCCTATTTTCCCTCAAGCATAAACTTGGTGTAACGTGAAGTTCCCTCGGGACACTGGGAAACATAACGTAAAATGACAACACAACGCTTTCAAGCACTTATTAAAGAAATGTTCAACCAAGGCTGTATTTAATGCACGCGGATTTAACTTCGCATAATGATTTGCCGCAGTTTTTCGTACATTTTCACTAAGTTTTATTTCGGTGACATCTTTAGTTACACCAGGGCCGCGAGCAAAATATCTTGCCGCTCGTAGGTGCCGCTCAATCGCCTCGACCGCCATCACGCAGTCGCTTGCACGTGAAGTTCACAACGCTCCGGAGCACCTCAACGCTTAATTTATTGCAAAAGCCGAAATTAACCCACACACTTTTAAAGTATTATCATAATGTGCGGCTACGTATTATCATAATGTGCGCAATATTTTCGCCAAATATAAACAACGTATGCCTTGTTTAGTTCATCGAGAACATCGGGGAAACCAACTACGAACCTTGTATAACGCATGAAAATACAGAGAAAAAAAAACGAACGCGTGCAGTAATAATTTGTAAAGCTTTGCCTCCATTTTAACTGGTTTTGAACTTGGTTCAGTTAGGAACAGTTCGAATGTTGCATCGGCGGGGGGAGATCAGGCTGTAAACATGTCATGGTCAACCTCAGGCACGTAGCCAGGATTTTTTTTTTTCCAAGGAGGGGGGGGGGGGGGGGGGGGGGCTAACCGTTCCATTGTTCTCTGTTAAGTTTCCCATAGCTTTGTGCACAAGAATACCCCTATTACCTTAAGCAGGCCCTTGGTCGCCTTCCTGAAGGCGTGTGCCATCATGTATGTACACCCCCCCTCTGGCTACGCCACTGGTAACCGCACTGCTGCGGCTGCTGCTGCTGCTGATGATGATGATTTATTGGCATCCCCTTTGAAACGGGGCGGCGACAAAAAGTCACCTAGCCATTCCGTGTCCATCTTCCACACACTCTAACCGTTTTCCCGCCAACTTGGGTCACTGGGTACTCCATGGTATATAATGGGTACCGCATTGGGCTGCTGCGCTGAGGAAACAGCGTTCGAAACAACTCGTCTGACCAACTATAGGGTATACGTGGCACGGGTACACATGCCGCTTGGGTATCATTGGGTATGTGGCACATGTGCCGCTGTTCACTGAACCTCGTTAATGCCTTAGCAGGACTCTGGTGCGAGTTAGGACTCTGGTGCGAGTTGGGACTCTGGTGCGAATTGGGACTCTGGTGCGAGTTGGGACTCTGGTGGAGTTGGGACTCTGGTGGAGTTGGGACTCTGGTGGAGTTGGGACTCTGGTGGAGTTGGGACTCTGGTGCGAGTTAGCTGGTTCATGATCTTGAAGCCAACTTTAACCAGCGCGAAGAAAACGAGACGAAACACGAGGAACACGAAGAAACACAGACGAGCATTCCCACTGCCGCCCGATTCTTGGCCTATCCCCCTTAGTGCGTGCGAGCCATGACAGAGGTACATCATCATCATCATCATCATCATCATCATCAAGCACAGACGAGCGCTGACGCTCTTTAATGAGCGCTCTTTGATGAACGCTCTTTAATGCCAACTTAGAGTACTGAGTATGTGCCACTCTTGAATGAACCTGTAGCGGCGTGACAATCGGCCCCAGCGCCGCCAAGAAAAAAGATCGCCGCGTGCACGCGAAAAGAACACGCAACGGAACGCTGACTTCAATGATATATCGA
This sequence comes from Dermacentor silvarum, assembly GCF_013339745.2. Lineage (NCBI taxonomy): Eukaryota > Metazoa > Arthropoda > Arachnida > Ixodida > Ixodidae > Dermacentor > Dermacentor silvarum. The sequence goes on from NC_051158.1 coordinate 70,654,406, forward strand.
TGTGAAATTCTGCTATTCAGCCCGCAGAATTTACGGTTATGTCTGGCATGCTCGCCATCGAACTTGTCGAACTCGTCAGGCCTGCACACATGAATATAGGCGAAGAAAATCAGCGTGGAAAAGTCTGCAACATAATCATGCATTCACCAAAAAGAAGAAAAAGAATACATTATCCTGTAACGATGCCCCCTCATGGCGCTCGCGACAATCTGCTTTATTGAAAAAGAAGACAATTCTGCCCTACGGCCACCTGAAGTAAAATGAAATGAGTTGATACAAAATCATAAAGAACAAAATTACGATTAAACAACCAGAAAAAAATATTTAATGAGGAATAATTATATAATGTTTATTTCCTGACTCGCAAAATTTTGACCCGCTTTTCAACATTCCCCTCAATGTTGCCTAGAACCAAAGTACAGCCAAACACTATCAGAAATGGAGGATGCTTAAGCTTCGCCTCTAAGTGTGGAAAGCGACAGCATTCAAAGATCCCTGGCTGCTTATCAGGCTTTTTTCTCGTATATTCAAATTACAATCCTACGCTTTCACACCTGTAAGTTGTGATTAAGTCGTACTTTACGATTTTTCTGGCGTATATTTTACTCTCAGAAATTCAATTTTAGGGGCGAAGCTCCTTAGGGTCGAGCCTTGTCCCTTGTCGCGCCGTCGTAGCCACGCTAGTACTCGCCGCTCCCGCTAGAGGCGCAGCTGTGCTCTCTTTCTCTCTCGTTCCCGACGCGCGCGCTCTCTCTCTCTCGTTCGTAGCTAGGGGCGCTGCGGTGCACAAGGGCTATATAAGCGCTGTATATACTATACACATGTACAGTATATATATATATATATATATATATATATATATATATACACGCCACGGTCCGGCTTCCAGTTCCACTTCCGGTTCCGGAAGCCGGAACCGGAAGCCAGCTTCCGGCTTCCGGAGAACGCTTCCGGCGTTTTGCCCGAACGATCCCTCGGCCGGTGCTTCGCCCACTCATCATCATTCACTTCGTGGATATGCGGTGTTTTTTTTTTGTGCACTAACGCCTTGCTCCACGCGAAGGGCCTGCCCGAACGGGGTGGGCCGGGATGATACGGTTCGGCATGATTATTTCCACCAGACACCGATGCTGTCGCGTTAATATAATACGTACGTATAGAAGACATTCTGCTGGCCAGCTCGTCAACGAAGAAGTCTGCACGTGCACCGAACAGGTCGATTTCCGAAGTAACATTTGCAAGGCTGCGTTGCCGTATTCCACAACTAATTTTTTTACTTGCACAGATATGGTCTGGCGGCATCCCCATTATGCTACTTCGGCAATGAACCAGAATCCATCGATCACTTTTTATTATCGTGTCGGCGCTTTTCTAATCATCGACAACGATGTTTGGAAATCCCACTTCGCAATCTAGGACTGCCTTTAAGCAGTCCAGTTATACTCTCACTTGGAGCCACGGTGTTAAGATATGGCCACGGGAATATTTGCCGAGCAATTTATAATTTTCTTTGTGACACAAAAAGATTGCCTTATTAATATTTTCCCATCTTTCGATGATTGATTTATTTATCCCTTCAAGAAATTATAGATTTAGCAAATTCAAAAAGTAATGTCACAAAATCACAATTATATTAGTATTAATATTATTATTCAAAATTTACGTCTATCCTTTACTGTAATTAATTAATTATTAAATTCATATTAATACTCCTATCTAGGTAAGGCTGACTAACTTAGTATAGACTACTTAATTCTAATATTATCCGTTCGTTTCACATCTTCAATTTATTTCTTTTCCTTTAATTTTTATTACTTATTTACTTCTAAACTAATTTATTTCAAATTTATATCATAATACCACCCGGTTCATGGCCTATCCCCCACGGTGGGTTGTGCCATTGAGTGAGGCATCATAATCATCATCATCATCATCATCACTAACACCAAGGCTCTACATCTCTGACGGAACGCTGCGCCGACGACGACCCGCGGGAGACGCGTCCCCGGTACGGCAAAGGACAACCGAGCTGGAGGAACAAGTGGACGTGCTCCGAGAACAGCTGTCAAAGGTGCCCCTGCGGAAGCGCGCGGTACAGGAAGACATCGACCTCGAGATGAAGTGCCGAGCCATTCGATGTTCCCAAAGGGCACCAGGGCATCGTTCCAGGAACAGCGGCGACGGACGGCTGCCCTGGTACCCACCGCGGAAGCACGCCAATCAGCGAGCGCACGCTCAAAACTCTCGCGCGGACTTCGAGGGCGCCGTCACCTCGGACACAGCGACCAGCGCTGGACTAACGCATCGCGAAGGCACGTCGACGGATATGAACGCGGGCAGCTTGAGGGGCAGGAAACGTTGCAGCAGCTTGGCGCCATGCACCTTAAGTCACCATGCTCCTGACATGAATGACGGTGCAAGCTCCTCTAAGACAACCGCGCCTCCGTCATCCAGTCTGACGCCATGCACCATAAGTCACCATGCTCCTGACATGAATGACGGTACAAGCTCCTCTAAGACACGCGCGCATCGGATGACGGACATCGCACCACCGAAAGGCCCTTCCTTCATGCTTCCGCCGATGGTGCCCACGCCTGAGGAGTTGTAAGGCAGAAGGAGAAAGCGCCCGCGTCCTCACCGACTGGATGAATGGCGGCGGCAAGCAGGACTACGAACTGGAGTTGCGCCATCACTCCGGCAACACCGAAGATTCCATGAGTGACGTCGATTAGACGGGCGACGGCCGCTGCAGAAGCCGGATGGCACAACTCCCGTTACACGTATCATATCGAATAGTTTTGTGTGGAAATAAACAGTACCATACGTATGTTAGGTGAATTGCGTTTTTTTTATGCATGCATGCATGGCATACACAAATAAACGGTGCGCATATTTACATTTTCGAGCGCATATTCTACGATTCAAAGCAGGTAAATAGTTTGATACGGTGACGTTTCTGCAGCGTGCATGCCATATTAGATAAGTTTAGCAGAGCGCTCACGGCCGGCTCCGCTCATACCGTATCCTAACGATTTGCGCAAAGCGGAACGGAACGGAACGCTAGCGGGAACACTTAATGCGCGTGCACACAATTAACGCTCGCATCTGCAGCGGAACGAAGAACGCTGCCCACGCTCCGCCACGAAGCCGTGTGAGCGGAGCGTTAGGGGGCGTCTACTGGTTGCGTTGTCGTTTTACAGCCACGTTGAGCGCGTGTGACTGGCGTCTCTCGAAGACGCGCTTGTAAAACAAGCGAAATCAACGCAGTTCATGCAGCCAGCGGTTTGCGTGAAATGTTAGCGGAGCGGAGCGGAAGCAACACTCTGCTAAATTAGGAGAGCGTTTCTTACGCGCCGCTCCGCTAACATTTCACGCACTGCGCTGGCTGCGTGAACTGCGTTGATTTCGCTTATTATTGCGATAGCAATTATATGGACACTTCAACGGGATTTCTGCCGTCGGCGTCGCCGTCGCCGTCAGGTTCCGTATAGATTCCAAGGGCGATAAAAGCGTCGCCGCGCGCCGTACGAGTAAAAGCGCGCGGGGGACGCGCGCTATCACGGAGAGCCAACGCACGGCGGAAAGCAAACACGATTGTCGCCCAAAAGGCCGTGGGGGTATGGGGGGGAGGGAGGTGGGGCGACGCTGTGCTACGGCACCAAATGCTTATCTTGCAACCCAGCGCAAGGAGAACTGGCAACGCAATCTCCCACACGAAAGCAAAAAAAAAAAAAAGTGGGGAGGCAGCGCGGGAGGGACGGGGGGAGCAGCTTCTACTCTGCCAACAAAAACGCTTGCACTGGCTGTGGTGGCCGTCGCCCGCACCGTCTCTTTATCTCCACCACGGCCGGGCTCGACTGGCGCGCGCACTCGCTTCTTAAGAAGCGAGCGAGAGCGCGCGCCAGTCGAGCCCGGCCTAAAGCCCCTGTATTTATAAATATAGGGGCTTTAGCCCGGCCGTGTCTCCACACGGCTCTGGCCTTTATCCGCTGTCCATTCGCCGCTCAGTTTCCGTTGAAGCGATAGACCGCACGATTCTTCGCCCGCTGCAGCGGCCGCGCCAGCGTTTTGACAGTCGTTGTCTGCGGTCATTCAGTGTGATTTATTCATGTTTGTTTATGCGCGATGACACCACGCTGGTCAATTCAGTTAGAAAGCGAATGTGTCCAAGTTTATGCGGCCAATAAAACTACTCTACTATCCCTACTCCGAATAGCTCTACCAATTTGCTATCGCAATTGATGCTTCGCCTTTCGGGCGAAACTGCGACATTTTTTTGACACGCGCGTCTTCCAGAGATGCCGGCCACGCGCTCTCAGCGTGGCTGTAAAACTTGGTAAAACGACCAAGCATGCAGTAGACGCACCCTAACGCTCAGCTCAAACGGCTTGAACAGCGTTCTTCGTTCCGCTGCCGATGTGAGAGTTGTGCGCACGCGCATAATTAGCGTTCCCGCTAGCGTTCCGCTGAACAGCTGCGCGCAAATCGTTGGGATACGCCGGTCTGAGCGGAGCGCACTGTGAGTGCTCTGCTAAAGCTGTCTAATTGACTTATCTGCCAGTCCGTCTCCGTTTTAGTGTGAGTGCATACAGATACAGTGGGAAGAGGCGGTACATTATGACCGTGAAAACGAAGGAAGCGACCACGATAGTGACGGGTCATTTGGTGGCGCAACCGAACGCCCACGCACGATCGTAGAGAACGAACGAAACTACAGCGTGCGCTACAACAGGAAGACAGGCTAGTCGACAATGCCGCTTTCGAGTTGCATATGATGTCCCATCCTGTATGCGGATGCATATTCTGTCTTGCGTATACAGCCTCGTTATTCATTAATAGCCCAAGATAGGGCGCTCTTTTGAGAAACGATCATTAGCAAACGTCTCGCAATAATTAAGCCAAAGAGTAATTATGCCTGGCACAGGTCACGCGTCCACTGTCTCCGAACACGCAGCTGTAGCCCGAGTATACTAACCTATACTCCGTGCAGTACAGTATCGGCTAATAAGGCTCGTGTCAGCCAATCAGAAGCGAGAGCCGGCAACGTGTTCCAGATAAGGAAGAAGGGCATTGTGCGCTACTAATACTTCCGCGACGTTTCTGATCAGTCGGCGCTGCGCGGAAGGCGATAACCAGAGCCCTTCCTCTGTGGCCACTATTCGGTTTGGCGGACGTGGCCCATCATAGTTGTGGCTACACTGCCCGGAATGGAATATAGAAGGAAAAGGAAAGGCTCGACTCCGAGACAGTCGCGCTCGTAGAGACTCGCCCAGCTTTCTTTTTTCTTTTTTTTTTCCCTCTGACAGGAATATTAATGCGCTACAATAGCAAAATTCAACTGCCTGCCCACATGGCGGCTGCAAAGGTCGACTTACGCAAACCAGCTGGCGCGAATGCGCTCTTTTCAGGTTGTATGTAGGCTCCCTGCTTTTCAGTATTATAGAATATGCCGCGTTTCAGCGGTAGATTATAAAATGTTGACGAAAACAAGGCGAAGTTTGGTCATAGCGTTTCACTATCTAGAACAGCTAGTGTTCTAGAGCAATGAAATCAAGACGGTGGCAAAAATACAGTAAGACACAAAGCTAGTCCGTCTATCTCACTGGGCTGCCTGTTTCTCTTACGCCCTTCACTGAGACGAAGTATCAGTAACTATTTGTGCCGCAAATTGGGATCTTGAGTAGTTCAGCAAAAATAGGAACGTTTTCTGTGCACGTTCGTACTGCGTGAAAGTTTTTTTTTTTTTTTCAAGCGAAGCTTGTATTGCCTCATTCGTGTCGGCCTCGGTAGTGTTGGCGTACGAAAAAACCCAAGCCGCGCAAAAATAAGGGTTCCTCGTCGGGCTGCGGAATCGATCCACCGACCTCTGGCTTGCGAGACCACCACGCTAACCGATTCAGCCACTGTCGGCTTTTTTTTTTTCATGGTATTTAATACATTAACATGTCATCCAATAAAACATTCACTAATTGTGCATAGTCATAGAAAGGCGGGTACAATGAGTCACACACTTTAAAAGTTCCGCTTTAAAAGGGTGGTAAGGCTAAGCACCTCACCAAAATGGGGTACCAGTCCGGTTGAACATCAAGTCCATCATAAACATTCTTTAGGTACACAGTCATCTGGCTCGGGAGAAGCGTACTTTAAAGCGGGGTTTTATATGTATAGAAGTAGACGCGGCAACCCGACTCGTCTACGGAGCCCAGTTTCAACACTTCACGAAGACAGAATGGGCTCGCCTTGAGGCCATTAATCATGAAGCAATGCGTGCCATAACGGGACTGCCACGTCTAACTCCGCTGCCAACCTTACAGGCCGAGTCCCAACTCAACACTCTTGACGAACTGGTGCAACAGCGTCGATGTGCGCGCGCCCTTAAGCCATCGAAGCTATGCTCGGCTGCTGCACTTTCCCGGTACATGGGACATGAAATAGACAACCCAGCTTCTACGACACACGATGTAGCTCCTTGGAACAGGGTACAATTAAGTGACAATAGGCCTCTTGGTCGTCTGCATAGCCCGGTTCCTCGCCAGGCGAACGCTCAAGTTTCCAGACTTCGTCGCACCGATGATAATCAAGACGATTCGACTCTCGTAGCATACACTGACGCCAGTGTTAATGGTACCACGATTCACACAGCTCTCGTGAGCCCATTGATACCAGAGGCAGGCCAGACGTGCTCGTATGTTGCCGATCCTGCACCGCCGGCTTATCTTGCCGAGCTTGCCGCCATACGGGACGGATTGGCCGCGTTGCTCCCTTTTGTTCAAGCTGCTCGATATTCTCAGCTCATCATTCGCATGGTCTCGACTCAAGCCATCCACGATAGGGTATCTCGGTCCTCTCTTCTCTCGGATAGCATTCACCGTATTGCTGCCACTACGAATTTAGTGATACGCGTTCAGTGGGTGCCTCGAGCAGCCCTGCCGGGTCTACTTGAAGCAGATTTGGCAACCCACCCTGAGAACATAACGTACCCACTTCCGCATTTTCCTGAAGACGCTTGCGGACAACTGCTCCGGGCAAAAGAAAACCTCCGACGTACCACACGAGCTCTTATACCTCCGTGTGGGTCAGACCTCCCTGGTGGGTTAACCCGCCGAGAGGAGGTTACGTTACGGAGGCTGCGTGACGGGGTCGCACTCACCCCGTCTGTGACCGCTCTCTGGGCACAACAGTACCACGGTCCCTATATGATACATCGTGCCCATTTTGTGACACTACGATTCAAGATGTGACAGTGGCACACCTATTATGGACGTGCCCAGGACTTCACCTTAGGGAGCCTACATGCAAGCGCGCTTGCATGTAGGCTCCCTACTTCACCTAAGCCGTCTCCGCCACCTACGGGCAACAGGCCTTCGGCCTGGCCGCCCACCCGACCTTGAACGTTAGATTCATAGACCGTATCATCGTTCACTTCTAGATTTTTTGCATGAATGAAGTCTGTTAGTGTATTTTTGATATACTTTGTATTATGCCTAAGGGCAAGCTTTCGAAATAAAAAAAAAAGTAGACGCGGCGCCCGCAGTTGACACGCGCGATCACGCCATACCACATGCCAATCACAGGCATCCCCTCCCTCCGGAGGATCGAAAGGGTGTGATCGCGTGTTGTGATCACGTGTTCGATCGCCTCGCGCCCGCCTTTTCCCGCCAGTTCAGGCCCGGTAGTCAGAGGGGGCGGCCGCGTTTGGTTCGTTCTGCCGAAGAGCAGGCTGCGTTGGAGGAACGGCAGCGACAACGGGCCCGTGAACATCTCAAACGCTCAAAAAACTCACCATCCGCTCCCCTAGAGTTGGACAAGCTTCGCGTGCTACCCTGTTCCCGGTAGGGGAGGGGTTTTAATTTTAATATATTCTTTTTTCTACGGCAGAGCATGAATCGTCAAGGAGAGAAAAACAAAGAAATGTTAAAACAAATTTAGCCATTCCACTCTGTGAGGGTGGATGACCAGCGAAGCTCTTAGCACACGACACAGACATGACACAGAATTTTCAACAAAGGCACGAACACATTTATTGTCTTGATCGGTAGTCATCATGGCGAAAGGTACGCACACATTTATTGTCTCGATCGGTGGTCATTATTTGTCTTGATCGATGAACAATTGGTCCTTGCGGCCCGCCGGCGCCGATTGCACTCGCATCTGTTCTCACCATCGCTCTAACGCTCTTCATAGGCGCGTTGCTCCTCGGAAGTCAGCAAGGAGATTTAAATAAAACTTACTGGAGCGGAAGAGGCGCCCCTGAGCTGAAGCCGCGTGCCGCCATCTTGCCATAGGCAGAAAGCGCGCCTTCCGCCACGGCAGCCGCAGTGCGGCTAGCCACCATAACGTTGTAATGGTTGCATCGTGCGTTGCGTACGGCTGGAGCTACCTCCGCTCCAGCAGTTTTATTTAAACCTCCTTGGGAGCCCGGACTCATGCCCGGAATATTGGGGGCTGGCTGGATGGGTGCTATGAGCGTCCCCTTTGAATTTTGAAACGGGTTAGTGGGCTGATGATGATGATAATGATGTAGTAGCGGCCAGCGCCTTTGTAACGGGTGGACACACGCAATGTCCTTGCCTGGAAGTTCTAAATAAATGAATATGTAAATAAATAAATAAAAAAGGGAGAAAAAGAGAAAGAAAAGAAAAGAAAGAAAGAAATGAAATGGGCACTTCGTAGGCCACTATGCAATCCAGAGTCACATCCGACGCACACTGGTCCACCACTCAGTCGGTCGCTTTTTGGTGGCCACTACAGCGCAGTCCCGGCCGACGTTGCGTCCATTCGAGATGTGGTTTCCATCTTCTGCCTCGAGCGTGTGAAAACCAAATGCCCGAGGGAGATCTGTGTCCTCTGCCGGAGCAGTGTGCTGGCCAGCGCATCGAAGGATGAGATGCTCTTGCGTCTCGGCCTCCGCCCCGCAGAGCCTGCACTTGGTGCACATACCGGTGTCTTGGAAGCGGCTGCGGTATACGAGAGTGCGCAGTGCCCCTGCCCTCGCCTCGAACAGGAGGCTGCTTCCAATGCTGTTGTCATAGAAGCACTCCGCACTGATCCCTCGTTTGTTTCCCTGGTAGAGTTCAAGGGTGGATTCCGACTCCATTTCCTTGCTCCAGATGGTGGTTTCCGCTTCCTTTACGCGTCGGCGGACCTCGACCGACCACTTGGTTGCAGTGTCGGCCTCGATTTCTTCACCAAAGAAGCCGTACTTCTTTTCGATCTGGTACACTCGGCGTGTCGAGTCAGTTCGCATGCATGTCGCTGAGATACTAGAAAACTCGGCGAGCCCATTGCGTGCGTGGTAGGAATAGGAGACGGCCACGGTAGGCGACCTTGCTCGTAGCTTCCCGGGCCTCGAAGCTCGACCATCCCACACCTCCCTGCACGGCCTCCTTGGCTACGTGGCCATGGCATCCAAGAGCGGTGCACCCAGCCTCCCGCTGCTGACGCTCCATCCACTCTCGCGTTGCTGGTGAAAGGCAGGTAACTGCATTTGCAAAGGTGAGGCCGGGTACGCGTGGACCAGTTTCCATAGATCGCGGATCACCAGGAAGCGGTTACAGCCCCACAAGCACCGCCGGCGGAGGATACATTGCGCCCGAAGAGCCGTCTGCCGCAGTGCGGTCTCGTGGAAGCTGTATTTATCTGCCTCGGCACGTAGAGTGACCCCGAGGTGCCTGTACTCATTACATGTAGCCACCGGCTCGCCCCCGAGAGTCAGGACTGCTGGATCAGTACGCCCTGCAGCCAGACAAACGACCGCCGACTTCCTTGTACTGAAGCATAGTCCGATGCGCGAGATTTCCACCTGGCAAATGTCGAGGAGGGCCTGTAGATCCTCTCTGTTCTCTGCCATGGTCGCCAGGTCATCCGCAAATGCCAGGCCAGGGAGGCGGTGGTTCTCGTTGGCACTACTTGTACTAAACCTCAGACGGTACCCGAGGCCCGAGTTTTAAGACTTACGGAGTCGCCATCTATCGGAAGCGCCTCGCTTCCGTAGTACGAGGGATAACGCGGCGTGCTCCTCCTATAGCACGCCGACAGCCAAACCTATAGGTTTGGCTGTCGGCGCTCGATAAAAACACCACGCGACATCCCCCCTAGACATTTCTGTAAGTACTCTCGAAACGAGGGAAGTATTTTACAGTCAACATAATAATTTTGGCGCACACAGAAAGCACAGAATGGTTTACAGACGCTATCTCTTAACCAAATGCGTACAGTGAGGGCCCACTGCGTGCGGTCACCGCAATGGAGTCCCTCGAACCGGCTTCTTGCGTGAAAGGTAGGCAGTTGCTGAGAGCAAATCATGTGAAATATGCTATTATAGTGGGCTGTCTGTATAACCAAATGGAGCATAACACAATGAAGCCTCAATGCAGCGATCGCACGGGTTCGCAGCGACCGACTGCATGCGCGTCTGCATTCATGTACGTGTACGATGTTTCGCTTTCGCTACGAGCGCGTTTTCACACCATGCCGTGAGCTTTAGGCCACTGTATTTAGGCCGCAGCATTTGACCATTTGACAGTACACAAGCAACCATTGTTGGTTGGACGCTATCAGAGCTGTTAGAAGATTTATTCTATATAAAAAAAATAGAATAATTCATTGTTGGGCTAGTGCTAGTTGGTTTTCCATAACTGAACAAGTAACTTATTAGCTCAATACAAACAAGCAATCAACTTTTTAATAATACAAACGTATCATGCCTCCGATTCTAGCATCAGGGAAAGAAGTTGAAATCAGCGAAGATTGCATTCCTAGAATGGAACTTTATTTACACTTGTCACTGTCAGACGGCCCTTTATCACAGTAAACGAGAACTGCACCAACTTATTTTCCGTACAGTCTATTGTGTGCATGATATTGCTACGAGAGAGACTGAATTTGAATTTGAATTTTCAAACGACCCCGCAATTGCAAATGGGATGGTGGCTCTATTTCCAGGGGCTTTAGGTGGCCCTTGCCTATAGCGAACACCCTGTGCCAGCCATAGGACACTGCGACTCATATTTATCTTACCAGTTTCACTGATGCGAACCGATTGGGTGCAAAAATAAATGTCAGGCCTGCGCAGCACACGCAGCACAGTCACAGTGTAAGCTAGACGAGCGTTTCGACAGTACTACCTAGTAATTTGAATGCTTCAGGAGCGCGCTTGGGACGCCGTCGCGCGTGCAAGCCGACGCGTTCCATCGCCGATGGCTAGCGCCGTTCGGCCCAGCCAAGCGGCCGACAATGCAACTACGGCTGTCACATTCGCTCCCATTGCAACGCGCCCGACGCGGCCTGCTTGGGACGCCGTCGCGCGTGCAAGCCGACGCGTTCCATCGCCGATGGCTAGCGCCGTTCGGCCCAGCCAAGCAGCCGACAATGAAACTACGGCTGTCACATTCGCTCCCATTGCAACGCGCCCAATCTAGCGCAATCAGCGGGATTCCGAGCGTCCGTCGGTATGTTAGCGCCATCTAATTAAGGCGGCAGCAAAATTTAGTGTCTGAAAGGTTGCGTTTGCCGGCGCCTTAACTAGATGGCGCCACCATACCGGCGGAGGCTTGGGACCGCGTTGTTTGCGTTCCGCGTCTAAATCGCATCTCGTAGTCTGCGCCTGCATAGGGTGCGTTTATAGTAAATTTTCCCGCTCTCGGATAACATTCGCTTGCGTGGCTCAGAATGAATGTTTTGACGTTTTAAAGCGTGTTAAAAAAATGCAGGTGCAACCAGGTAAAAAATCCTTTTTCTTTAAGTTACATACCGGGACTTTGCAGTACGGGCCTTTTTACAAGAAAAGGGTTTTTATTTACCTTGGGGAGCAAACTGCCTTATATGTAAACAACTGGAAACAATCGATAACGTTTTTTTTTTTTTTGCATTGTTGGGAGGGGGTTTATTTTTGGGACGTTCTTCAAAGAACACTACAGAAAGAATTGCCCTTAAATTCATTAGGTATATTTTTAACTGCAGAAAATGAGGACGAACTGCCTTTGGACCTCATTATGCTAATGGGACGCCACTGTTTATGGCGGGCTCGAATGGCAGGTCTTTTTTTTTGTGTGTGTGTGTGTGTGTGTGTGTGAGCCTGACCGAATTAAGGCATGCGCGACTACTTTTCCAGGAGGGTGTTTTCAAATTCATCGATGTAATTAAAGATCAGGAATGGCCCCCGGATTAGCTGACGAGGATTGAGCCCCTCGCAACTTTAAAAGAATTTTAAACCTGACATGACAGTGCCAGCCAAAATGTGGCTGACGCACAACATGGATGCATGCAAGTTTGAAAGTATGTGTATATGTATAATTATGTTGTAAAGGCTCGATGGCGCCATCGATTTCTTGCTCGAAGGCGCGGCGGAGCGGAGGCATGATAGTCGAAGCGGGCTGTGGCACATGCGACGGTTGAGCAAAGGGTACCAATGAGAGTTGGCGTGCTACTTCCTCCCGAATGAATGCTTTCACTTCTGCAAGCAGTGCGGTCTGGTCGAAGGTGGTAGCCAGACCAGCGATGTGTTCGTCGCGTGATGAAGACCGACGAGTCAACGAGCGCTGCCTACGTAGCTCCTCGTAACTTTGGCATAACGTAACAATCTCTGTTACGAATTGTGGGTTCTTAGCGAGCAGCATATTGAAGGCGGCGTCCTCGATTCCTTTCATGACGTTTCTGATTCTGTCTGATTCCGACATCGTCGCGTCCACGCGCTTACACAAGTCCAGGATATATTCGATGTAGCTAGTGAAGGACTCTCCCGGCTGTTGGGCTCGTTCTCGCAAGCGGGATTCTGCTCGCACCTTGCGCGCTGCAGGACGACCAAACACAGCTACCAATGAGTTCCTGAACGCGGACCATGTCGGAATTTCCGTCTCGTGGTTGTTGTACCAGAGGCTTGCCACGCCGGCGAGGTAAAAGAGTACGTTGCTTAGTTTCGCTGCATCGTCCCATTTATTGACGACGCTTACTCGCTCGTACGTGGACAGCCAGTCCTCCACGTCGTGGTCGTCTGCGCCGCTGAAAACAGGAGGATTCTTGTGGCGAGGTAGACCAGAGCACACGACGGATGGTGCAGGAGGCGTTTGCTGGGACGTCGGCTGAGATGCGTCCTGAGACATGGTTGAAGAGAGGGTACGGGATCGAAGCTCCAGCATGCGTTCGAGCGTAGCACTCTCCACCACTTGTAAAGGCGTTTATTGCACGCAAGCGCTAGAGCCGACCGTTGGATCGGCTCAGGGAACTGCGGGCGCGAGCGGCGTAGTCCGAGCGATGCGCTGGAGAGCCTGACCCACTAGACAGCGCTGGTAAGGATGCCCCACTGCATCGTCCCTCTTCTTCACTACAATGTATTGTTTTCTTTGGCAAAAATTGTTGCAATTGGTGTCTACAAAGCGAAAATTCCGGCAATAAAGAAAAAAAAAAGTTTGCGTGGCTCAGTGGTAGAGTATTCGCCTCCCACGCAGCGGGCCTGGGTTCGATCCTGGCGGAGAAGGCGATAGCGGCTACGGGGCGGCGGCATCATCGCGACCCGAAACGGCTACTGGAATGAGCGCATAACAGCTTACGCTGTAAAAAAATAAATATAAAACCTTTACAACGCCAACAGACGCTTGGTTGAGTTTTAAACACCGAGCTTCGCAGTCTATTCGTAGAGAACTATGGCCCAGTGCAAAAGTTCAAGCTTGGGAATGCTCGTGCTGCCGCATTCCGAGTGTGGCGTTTGCCTCACGGTATGCATTTTGAAGATCGCTATCTGAATCACATTTCTCCAATTTTGCTTCCTCCACTCACTAGATGAGTGCATGGCCTGGCATTGCTGTCACATGTAGAAAGCTTCAGCGCAGGGTGCCTAGATTAAGCACTTCAAACGCCGAGCTTTGCCCAGTCCATGTGTAGGAAACTGTATGGCCCAGTGCAAAGTTCTAGCTTGGGAATGCTTGTGCTACCGCGTTCGAGTGTGACGTTTGCCTCACGATAAGCACGTTGAAGATCGCAAATCTGAATCACGTCCCTAGAATTTTGGTTCCTCCATTCAATAGGCTGTGCTCAGGCACTGCTGCCACCTGTAGAAAGCTTCAGTGCAGGGTGCCCAGACTAACCACTTCGATAGGTTATCCTGCGAAGCCTGAAATTCTCCAAAATGCCAAAAACATGTGTAGTAGTAGTAGTAGTAGTAGTATAAACTTTTATTAAAAACTACATCCAAGTTCAGTGGGTGGGTCCCTCAGTCCAGGGCCCCACTGGCAATAAGCGGCCCGCCGGGATTGGTCGAGAAAGGTGAATTGGTCGTCCCACACCGTGCTGGCTAGCCACACCTCCCACTGCCTACTGTTGGAGTTTTGCCCCAAAAGGGGTGATTGGATTTCTTGTGGCCGACTCTGGCACGACCATGTGACAGGTCAAGAGATGGCCGCCCCCCGCACCAAGGGCAAGTGTTGGGTGGGGTGTATGTGGTGTAGTAGTGTGACACAACTTGTCACTAGCTTAGCATGTAAAGTAACTTCTCTTTTGACTGAGCTTTTGTAATGAAAGACAGAGAGCAGAGTGTCGTCATGTTATGCGAGAGATACTTCTGGCTGTTAGACGACAAAGTAGACAGTTAGCGGACAGCGGCCACCTTACGTCTCGTTACAATTCTGAAGAAGCCGTCAAAGAAGACAACTTTGCGAAGACGGCATCGAAGTAAAAAACGATGCAGGCTTCTTTGTCCAACCAAGATGATGGCTGAGCAGGATTCGGCGGGAAGGTCGTCTGCAAACAAGAAAACGTAGTCATGGGGCGCTATAATGTAAAATGATTCCAAACTGTTTTGATTCCAATTTTTGCAATCAGCCGCCACAATTGGTCAAAACATTTTGGGGCCACTCCCAACTTCGCCTGTCTGTCACGCGACGTCACGAAAACCGCGATTGCTCCCCATCTGATATAACGTGTACACACTGATTATGCATGATTAAACCGCACAAAAGAAAAATAATCATTCCTGATTCGACGCCTTTTCACCATTAGCCCTCTGCTATTGGCCCAATGTTTTCTGGCTACGCCCACTTTGCCTGTGTGTCACACGACCTCACAAAACTGCGAAAACTCACCACGCCAAAGTGACATGTACGCGAGAAACATGCATTAATATGCCGAACAAAACTGAAAATTTTTCTGAATAGCCACCCACTGCCCCGTTCCGAAAGGAATAGAAGATGGCTGCTAGCCGATCGCTCAGGCCCTCGCTACTCGCACCTGCCGGTGAGCATGTATTTATTTGCACATGATAAACCTTCTTGCGTGGCAGTAAAACGTTATTGAGCCCTTTCGGCATGCATACGACATCGCCCTGCCAACTCTTCCTTGCTGAGAATCCGTTTTAGTGGCATTCTTATCGTTTCGTTGCATGCCGCCGCGATTTTCGGCCAGCCACCGCAAGCTAAGTAAGGCGAAGCAGACCAATCGGAGAAGCTGGCACCACCCTCTTCATGCAATTATCTATTTTCACTGTGCTGGCTCGGCTCCATCGAAACCCTCTCCACTAGAACATGCTCCTCGCCTCTTGTCAGCCAATTAGATAAGAAAAACCGCGGAGTGTAGACAATGTTATTGGTTTTGAAAGTGAACAAAGATGACCTATACACGAGGAGAGCATTTGATTGGGTTGTTCAGACAACGCTGCGGGTCACCGCTCGATGCTTGCGTCAGTGGTTACGTAAATTTGACGTCAGGAGTTTGGAATCAAAACAGTTTGGAATCATTTTACGTTATAGCACCCATGTTTTTCTACGCCCTTCATGTAAGCTAATTTGTAGGGGTGTGCGAATATTGAATAGTATGTTTCGAACCGAATCAAAAAAGCGAAATATCAAATCGAATATAGGAAAATGTTTCACAAAACTTAATGCTTACAAATTTTGGGCAAGAAAATACAGTGCAGCACGTGCTCGAGGGTCTCTTAGCGATACATAACAAGAATATAGCAAGCTATTAGTAACATAGGTACACAGCAATCAAGATGTACAGTACGGTCTTACTCTTATTAAAGGAAACAAAATTATGATGATGCACTCATTACAGCTCAATGCTAGTACATGAAGGTCCTGAAGATACTTTTGAACAATAATTTTTTTTTAAATAGGATCAAGTGCCTTATTTTCTCTGAAACTAATGAATTAGTAATCTTCTGTTGTACCGAATACCAATGAGGTTCTCCGTTTAACAGTGGACCTGTGTTCTGCGGCTGTAATTTATTTATTGCACAGAAAGTTTTGCTTTCCAATTTTCCTGCAAAATTCAGAAAGGCTATCCCAACTTTAAGGCATTGTAAGGACAATCTGGGCAACAGACGACGGGACAGCGCATCATGCGACTCTCATAGCCGGCGCTGACAGTAAAGAACAGGCGCCGTCTGCTCTGTTTCATTGTCAGGTTCTGCGTGATTTGGCACCTGCCAAAGATTCTGAAATCTGCAGGATCACGGCAAGCTCGTGCAACGCTCCCCCCACCTTTGTTCATCTGCCATCCATGCCAATGCATGCAACCGGGTCACGACACTTTCGCGTCCGCCGTGTAAATCCAAAAGCTTTCTGTGATGGGTTGCTTGATGCTACCAGGGGAAAAAGAATACGATGTGCGTCTACAAAGGGTGTCTGAAACCAGAGGCCACCGTACCATGTGTCGCAAAGATGGTGGCCGTAAGCAACTTTGTTGCCATCCCGTGCACGCGCGCGGTTTCGTTTGCGAGGCGATTTGTCGACTATCCGAGTGTCGCGCGGCTGCTGCGAATGTATCTGCATCGATTTGGCACCAAACCGCAACTTTAGTCGCCAACGCTCGATGAAGCGCCACCGATAAGCCTAATGGCCTTGGCAGTGTGGCTGTGACAAAAATTCGCCCTCGCAGATGTGGTAACAGGCTGCAGCTAGCCGTCACAGAATGCTTGCCGCTATGTTTGCACAGGTGGCTCATCAGTGATCGGTCTCGACATCATGCGTACGCGTGTGGGTTATATTGACGGCTGTTGAAGCGCCGTGAAGGTCGTCGCCGCATATACAACACGATTTTCATGCCTATCGACGGCTAATCGGCCCGATCTTCGCACACGCTTTCTCACTTTACAAAATACGCATTGCTTTGTTGCCATTCCCTCTGTCCGCATCGTGTTATCATTTCGATCGGTCCTGTCGACCCGGACTAACGTCATACCGATAGAGGAGGCCCCGGCCGACGCAGTACCGTTCTGCGTTCTGCATCGGGCCGACTTCGGGGAGCACCAAGTCCACTACCGCGTTAGCAGAGGCGGTCCGTCTGCGATGTGCTCAGCACTCAATTTGCGCTGCAAAAGGAAGTGAAATGCTAGCTTGGGCAGCATTGAGCACAAGAGGCCCCGCGGCGCACTCGACTTGTGACACTGCGCGGGTCTCTACCCCGAATATATATTCGAAAGCAACAACAAATATTCAACAAATCCAATTGTAGATATTCAACTTGCGAATTGAATTATTCGAACATTAGCTATTTAATTTGGTGATATTCGATATTCACACACCCCTACTAATTTGTGTTTTTAATATGTTCACGCACGAAAAGTGTTCAAGTGAAGCTATGGTATGTGCTTTTAGTGTTTTTCTTGTCGCCACGAGGTGGCGTCACTTGGCAGAGACGTCTTCCAGACGGTTCTGGATGTCTTCATTACTTGGGCTCAAAGCTGTCCCCTTAGTTGTCTACGTGATTGATTCCGATGCTGGCCACAATTGAAACACTCTCCGTCATCATCTTGTGAGGGCCATGGTGGTGACGGTGGCTTGGCTGGCTCTGATGGTAGCTGTGCTGCAACTCGGTTTTGGTTTTGTACCCGATTGCACCGCACAGATAATTGTCAGGCCGATTATCTGGGGGGAAAAAAGGCGTGAGAATCGGGCAAATACTGCTTATCATTCATTATAAGCTACTGTTCTTGCTTGAAAATTCTTCTCAGGGCAGCCAAAAATAGGCAATTTTGCTGCGAGATGTCATGCACTTCCCACCTTCACTGTCCCCTATGTGCCACCATGACATACGCTTCCGCTATTCAGGTTACCATAGGGGTCAGATGCGTGCATGCTGATCAGCCAAGTCCGAATTATCTGGCAAAGGCCAATTTTAGGATCGAAATATTAAAAGTTTAGGCCCATGGAAATGTGTGTGTGCCAATTGGGACTTTCGTTCAGGATCGAATAAACCAGACTCAAATTAATGGAGTTCTACTCTATATAACTCCTTGTTTAAAAGTGGAAACATGCCTGCTTCTATCACTTAACAGTACCACAACTTCACAACAGTAGTTCTGGACAGCAGATGGTCCCTTTTATACGACACCCGGAGCCATTGAATGAAAGCGCGACTAAACAGAGCAAACCTGCATGGTTACTATCAGGTCAAGAAAGCCCTGCTTCTTTCAGGGAGGTGAATGTCAGCAGTGTGTCCATTTAGGCTGGTTGGCACATCTTTTTGCTAAACAGCAGATTTTTAACAGCGCTGCACCGGGCAAAGAAGAGAACCACACAACACAGTACTCATAGCTATGGTTCTTTTCAGTGGCCTCTGTCATGCTGATAAAATTCCGCTGTAAAAAAATATTCAAAGAGCAGGCGCCTTTGGCAGAATTGATGGCCCTTCTACACACATAACAAGGAAACTTATAAACAAGCTTTTTTTTATTCCACCAAACAAGTGCCACATATATATATCTTGTCCAGCATAAAGGGTTAGTCACCCGAGTAATTGTGCATATACAATAAAAGACATGTGCAGCCAAATATGCAAGAATAACTAGCTGCCTGTCGCAATCCTAACACAACGTATAGTGTCAATAACTATAAAATCGTAATACCTTATTGCTCCTAACAGCACAGGTTTCAAAACTTGCATGTGCTCAGGAATATTGCTACATTTTCCCCCAAAATGTTGTGCTAAAAATATCACTTTGCAACGAGTATTTATGTGTCAGATCATGCAACCGTTACCGGAGCAATCCTATTTGCAAAAAAGATGCGCTTAGTACAATTCAGGGAAATTGTAGAACCTTATACACAGGGCGAAATACAACACAACCATCGTAAGTAGAAAATGCTACTAACATTGTTCGTTAACATCATTCTTCCAGGATATAAAAAAAATGTATATAAAAAAAAGAGCACCAAAAGACAAATACATAAAATGACTTCCTCAGAGCAAGCGCGATTAATACAAAACAGTTGTTGAAATGTCTTGTAACACTACTTCACTTTAAAAAATATTGCGAAAAGGCACATTTAACCAGTAGCAGCCGCAGCTACAAATACAGACCTGATGTGCTTTGCCAATGGATAACAAAACCAAATACCTGAGACAAGCATCGCTTGCACTGTTTTTACGCTGCGAGGCCATATTGGAACAATAGCAGCCATAGAATTTGAACAAGCTGAGCAGCCACTTCAAACAAGCTTCCTTTCAAGTTTGCATTAGGAAGAAACGAGACAACTGCAGTACGTGGGGCCCCGGAAAAAGATCTCGCAACTTGGGGGCACAGCACTAGATTGGTATTTGGCAAAATTTTGTGCAGTCGGCTGCCCTGGCCGGAAAACTGCTAACAAACGCATCGACAGAGGTCCGATATTTAACAACACAGGTATAATGAAGTTGCATTTGACACAAAACTACTTTTGTTAAATCCAATATTCCTTATAAGCTTATATCCACTACATGTTGATACTTGCAAGAAAGGGTTTAGATTTACTTCCTTAAATATGATAATTCATTATATCAAGGTGCGACAGTATTCTGAAAGCAAGATGTCATTAGCATCTACATACTCCACGACACGATAGTTGTTCCACCAGTTAGACACCAGAAATGTCACTGCACGTATGAAAGGTTGCACAACATGTGAGAGTTCTTGCACGGAGGTCTACCACACCCTTACAACAGAGAACAGGTGGCAGAAATTAAAACTGCGATTTCACCAAATTTCTGAACTAATGCGTGTAAAAGTAAAATGAATGTAAAACAAGGCACATTCTAGCTACGCAATAATTCGCTGGCATCTTTCCATTTTCACTTTGCCCATGAGGGAACCAAAGATTGGGTACAAATCCAGTCTGTGGACAAGTGCCTTCAGAGGAGTACTGACACAATGCTTTCAATGTTTTTTCTTTTTGCATTTGGTGAAGTTCCAAACCCTCTAAATCCTAGTGGAAATAGTGGCAAGTGACAGAGCCCCCTAGACAATTTACATGAATACTTGTTTCCACTAACTAGTTTTGGTACCCAGAAGGTACTTAGAAGGTACCCATCTACCCAAAAGTTAGATGCATTGTGATGTCACGATATGCTGAAACGCTCCATTCCTGTGATCGCTGTGACTGCCAGATGCATGTGCAGTCAGAAGAAACATGCACAGCATGCTTGTTATTTTTTTTTTAATGAAAAACATCATGACACCTAGCCTCATTGTTACCTAGTGTCAGCGAATTTTACTCCCTATCATGACGCCACAACAATAGGTCCAGCATTTCAAGACCAACTTTAGTAGTATCAAATTAAGATACCTGAGTGTTTCCCAATATTTGTACTTGCTAAGTAATTAAATGCGAGAAGTGTGGAAGTTTCCAAAATTTCGAAGATATGTGTCACTACTTATTTAAAAGAGCAGCTCTGCAGGGCAGCCAACTTACGGAATCTTGCAGATTGTCTGGTGGCATTGTTGTGGTCACAACCAGAATTGCATGACTGCACCCTTCGATTACAGAACACCTGGGATGATATTTCAAGTTCTTCCGCGAACCCCAGCTTTTGAAAACTTCTGTGGGTGACAGTACACTTCACACAGATGCCTCAGTGCCGTCACGCCGATATTGACACCGAGAGCTTGAGACCAATCTCGTCAACAAGCTTCTTGACCCGTTCCGAAGCACCGGAAAACTTCTGCAGGTCTGGACCAAGCATTTTTACTAAGGCGGGTACCTGCGAGAACATGATAGCTTTGGTCAACAGGAACCCCTGTATGACAACTCACTTGCTCTCTGCCCTTCCAAGTAGCATCACATGTTTCTATCACAAGCACACTTGTACAAATACAAAATTGGCTCAAATTATGGCATTTAACATTTCCGAGCAACACATGGAGGCTATCAGAAATGCTGCTGGGAAAGGGCGGGGGGGGGGGGGGGGGTGATTTCTACCAGCTCAGGTTCTTTAATGTGAACCTTAAGCATGGTACACAAGCATTTTTGCATTCTGCCACCAGTAGAGTACGGCTGTGGTGACTGGAAACTTAACCTGCAAAGTCCTCGTCACTGGCTGAATGCCAATGCCACCATGGCAAGTGCCATTTCCATGCATCAGCATCAAACAAGTAAAAAATCTGCACCCGTGTACCAAGGCTATCCCGCACTTAACAAAATCCTTGGTGGTTAAATTTAATCGGGAACCTTTCTCTGCAGCATTCTTCATAGGTCATGTGAAAGTTTTGATGTGTCACAAGGCAACAATAGTATTTCTTTACTTTAGAACTTCTTCTTAACCTAGTTGATGTCTACTAAATGGCATGTTTACCAGTAAAAATCTAAACCAAAGGCAGAAGCAAAAATGAAGACACAGGCTGCCTGTGTCAATTTTGGGCCTGCCTAAGGTTTGTCCTTTTACCAGTAAACATGTCCTTCAGTGCTTTCTTGCATTACTTGACAGGTGTGTAGGTTCTGGTGACACAGTACAATTTTCGATATGGCTAGCAAGGTACAAATTTCTATCCACTTCACTTTATACCCACTGACAACAAATGCTAATACACCACTCAACAAGCGAAAAATAGAATCCACGCTAGTGTACTTACATCATTGTAGCTGATCTGTAGAAACCGTAGAAGCGCCGTTAAGCAGTAGAAAGCTAGAGGAAAAAAAGCAAGGAAAAGGTGGGTTCCAAATAAATTTCCTGGCAGAGCCTCAAAGCGCAAGCTCATCACAGGATCAAAACAATTTAATTGCACAAGCTCTAAGCAAGAAAACGGTATGCCTCAGTTGAGTGCCAACATTTTGACAAGCAGGCAAGTCCTCTCATTGTTGAAACATTGGCAATCGACTGGGGCATCCTGCACAGTGACATAGTGAGCTACAGGAGTGCCAAAATGTGCTGGGTAGGAGCGCATCACTGACATACCACAACAATTTCGTTAAAAAGCTTTCCTTAACAGTGGAATCATTGAACAACAACCCAAAAGGCTACCCTTCTCCACATGATGAACACAACTACAAAGCAAGCTAATGCTCACAGGGCTACACCTTCTAATATGCCACTATGCAGCACCTTCTCATTGTTGGCATTTACA
The DNA here is from genome assembly GCF_013339745.2 of Dermacentor silvarum. Taxonomy (NCBI): domain Eukaryota; kingdom Metazoa; phylum Arthropoda; class Arachnida; order Ixodida; family Ixodidae; genus Dermacentor; species Dermacentor silvarum. Next base: position 70,676,715 of record NC_051158.1, read on the forward strand.
CTGAATCCCCAGCTACAATCACAGTGTAATTAATCTTTGTCACCTCGCTTTTGTGAAGTTCCAGAAACATAATTTCTCAGCTAGGAGATGGTTCCACGTTACAGCAGCTACTAGCTGCTCTTGATGCAATCTCTGCTGCACTCAGCAGTGCTTTTGATCCTGCAAATAATATTAAAAGCTCTCCCAGTATTCTGCTCATAAATGCTAAGAAGATTCTATCTACGAAGTCTGTTCTAAAAACCTATGAAGTAACTTTTGCTGCTGAAACATAGGAACCTCAACATACACAATTAGTGATTTAACAAAGTTTTTTAATGCAGGTACGACTTCGCTACACTGAGGTTTGCCTATTTACTAGAGATGACAATGGCATACTACCCTCTCAGTGAGCATTCCAAATTTTTCTGTATTTCATAAGGAGCATGTAGAAAATGAGAGTTATCATAACAGCACACTTTACATTGCTTCCAAAGCTTTGCCAGCAAGGCCTTAAAAACTGGTTGAACATCTTGCCTTGTTCCTCCTTGATGTCTCCATGCAGGTACTGGAGGACGGCTGTGGACAGCTCTGTTGCTGTGTCATCAAAAAGCTGCAACAGTGAAGCACAGTACTTGTAAGTACAGCTTGCTTTAAGCAACGAGTTGCATAGCACATGTGCTGAGCAACCACACTGCCGATTTGCAAAAAATCTGTTCTCTGACTCCACCTCTAGGTGCTGTGTATACATGAATATAATTCGACTGCAAGCGCAGTGAACGACCAATTTTCTGGACAGCCAATTTTTCAGACATGCCCGGTAATTCGGACGCCTTCGCGGCACTCCATAGAGTCAATGTATTAAGAACATCTGAAATTTCAGTCGCAAGAAACCTTCGACGTCCAATTTTCCAGACTTTTTGCCATGACCGCAGGTCCGAAACGGCATTGATGGAAGCCACTGCCGCTGCCATTTTGATTATCTCGCCGCCTCGAACAGGCGCTCTTGCACGCAGATCCGCTGGCAGCCGTAGCCTCCACCGCGGCAACGCTAGGCTTATAGCTACTTCGACGTCCGCTACCAAGCTTCTTGCTGTTCGGTGCAGCGTTTTTCATTAAAGCAATTCGCCGCTGTTAGCAATGGCGCCGACTCTGCCTTTGTAATCCTCGCCAGTGGCTCAGAAGCAAGGCGCGTTGCATAATGCCGGTTCCCAAAAGTAAGCTTTGCCTCAATACAGTACTGTTAAGCGGTGAAGCATACCATGAGTGGGAAGGGGCAATTGTCACTGGACACAGTATGTATTCCTTAATTATACACGTGTGCACCCATCGTCTCCTATCACAGTACGACCACCGATATGCCTAATAAGTGTACTGGCAGGACTTCAGAGCTATTTCGGACATGCCTGTGGCGATTTGTGCCCTTGGGGTCAGTAAAAAGCATGCATTCATTTTTTTCGGACTGCCCGATTTTTCAGAAGTTTTCGTGGTCCCTAGGCAGTCAGAAAAACCGGACGTTGACTGTATAATGTGAAAGGAAACACTCGATAACCAAAAAAATTTTCATGCCACTACTAGTAATGCAAAATGAAAAACACTCGCGTCTCGTGCCTTGGGCACAAGTTAAAGAACCCCGAGCAAACAAAACTAATCCTGAAGACTCTACATTGCAGTACACTTATAATGATAACTCATAACGATATATCGGTTATAGCGATGAGTTCACTTAACAGTATCAACTTATGCACTAGGGCTATGAGAAAAAAACCCATATATAACGATCAGTTATTCACAGCAATCGGATATAACGATGACATTTTGCTTCTGGGTGGCGTTTTTGATGCAGAATAATTGTGAAATTTGTGTTCCTGAGTTTCCTTTAACCGATACGGGGTGAAAAGTTTGCCTAGCGAGTTCGTATCTGCCGCCACTTACCGCGCGGCGCATCCCGCCCGCGCGCTGATTGCAAAAGCCACGGAGAGCATCGCAAGTGGGCAAGTGTGCACAAGATGGCGCCAGCTGCTTCACATCACACGCGTCGCCGGCGGTCATGCCGGCAGTCGTGCGAGCGTCCGTAGAAGAGGGGAGGCAAAAAAAAAAAAAAAAAAGCTGTCTCTCTCTCTCAGTGAGCACGGAAATACGCTGCGGAAGCGCAGCGAGAGGTGTGCCAACAAAGCTGTGTCTCTCGAGATGAAACTGCAAATTTTGCAAGACTAGAAGCAGTATGAGCTCGCGCATTCGATGATATCGACGATTATGAAAACCGGGAGTGCCACGATCATGAAGGCTAGAAGCAGTGGCCATGCCGACCAACGGAAAAGGCGGGCTTTGTGCGCCAGGACGAAACCCCCATGGGCGAAACCAACACGGTGGAAGCCGCTGACATTCCCGAACTCTGGGAGCACGTCGCTACTGACAATGAAATAGGTTGTGCTTCGATGGAGATAGTGCTACCTCGTTCTGCGAAGAGATCTACGACGGGGTGATCGCTGTCATGACAGACAGCGGCATTGTATGACGGAGGCGACGACAGCAGCGGCAGTGACAACGAGATTGACAATGGCCTGTCTTTTACACCGACCCCGATGTTCAATCAAAGTGCAATTTCGTCGATCGAGTCGCTCATTTATTTCATGCATGCTAAATTATTACCGCCAGTGTTCGCGCAGCAGCTGGACGCGATGCAGACGACATTGTGAATCCGAAACTTGCGAAAACGTGCAGATTTCTATTCAGCGCACCGAAGAATTGAGGCGCTATTTAGAGGTATAAATAAACGTTTTATTCTTCACAGCCTACTTTGTACAACGCCGATATCTTGTCGCAAGTGGCAAATTTGATTTTGGGACTACAAAGGTATATTCTTTTTTTTTTTCTCTTTTTTTTTTTACAGCAGTCCAGATATAGCGATGATCGGTTATAACGATGGGATTTTTCGTTCTTCTTGATATCGTTATAAGTGGGCTGCACTGTACTACACTGTCATTTTCTGCCTTGCTTTGAGATATTAAACCCCTTGAACCAAACAATCAATCAGCATATAACATTTTAATTAAAACTATCAGAAATGTAATGTGAACTAAGAGTAAGTAGTGCAAGCCTAGCCGTGACCTAAACTAATGTTCCGGCACTGCATGATATGGACTTGCACAGGTGCATTTTGTGGTATGACATTCTAAGAGCAATGCAGTGCAGCAACAGATGAGGTGTGTGCAAACCAGTGCTTTGGATTGTTTAAAAGCATCAAACAACGAGGACAAGCAAGTGCACTTGGTTGTCCTTGTTGTTCGATGCGCTTAAACAATCCAAAGTATGTCTTACCAACAAGGCTGAACGTCTAGGCTTGTCAACCCAGTGCTGCCTATGCTTGAGTAAATAAGAGCACACCATAGTGTTTCGAAATTGTGAACTGGGCCGTCAGATTGCTTTGCGCCCTCTTGCTACTGCTTCACTGATGCAAGGCCAATCCCACACTTGCATGTCCATACTTCCACAGAAAATTGGGAAGTTGGCTTTCCCACAGTGCGCTTTTGCCTCCTGGTTGAGCTTGCCACATTTTTAAGGGCAAATTTGAAAAGAAAAAAATCTCGGGCTACATTCATAGCACAGCACCGTCTCAATGCAATGCAAGGTGCTTTCTCCTGTGGGTAAGTTGCTGACGCGACTGCACTAATCAGTCTCGACAACTGCCCTTTTTTGGAGCAGGACAGCTGGCACACGATAAGTTGGCCACGAGCGTACTTGAATAACCCTAATACATTTTCTCTCTCTGTGTGTGCGCACGCGTGTGAGCATGCAACAGTGCACTTTTTTCTCAGCTTACCTTTCCATCTTTATCTCTTTTTAGCACTTCACCAGCAAAGGGCAGTAAACTGAATGTCTTCTGTATGGTTCAAATTTATATTTGCTCAGTTTCAAGAATATTTACAGGTGTATACATCATTGTTTTGACCCATAATGTGGTTAAGTTTGAAGTTATTTACAAGGCCATCCAGGCGCTACTGAACTTTTTAAAAAGTATGGGCCTTGACTGTAGGCTTTGAGCATGCCAAATTGCTTGCCATATGTGTTACATCCTCCTCTCGTCATCGTCACCCATCATGCGCCTTTTTCTTCCCTATTCCCCTTCCCCCAACGCCAAGTAGCTGGCTAGAGGACTTTTTACCTCAGACTGACCTCTCTGCATTTCGCATCATTAAACTTCTCTCTCTCTACACGGGAATTGCAGGAAGGCTATCTCATTTCTTTTTTTTTTATCTCCCTCCCTCGCACACACAAATAAAACTGCCACTTTACATTTACACGAATATTAATACTGATATTAGGAGTTCACTCGTACGTGTCAATTTATGATAGTTACTGCTGTCCTACCCAACTGGCAGCTGTGGCACAACCCACCTCTTTGAGGGAGAGGTTGAACATGAGGGCAGCGCTGCGCTCCTGCGCCTCAGGCCTGTCGCAGAGGAGGCCGTGGACAACGGCGCGCACAGTGGCCTTGGCATTGTTGCACGACTGGCCACCCTCCTCGCTCCACTCGGAAATGTAGAGCAGCCAGTCGTAGCTGCTGACATTGCTGCACAGGTTGCAGAGCTGTGCCCAGAGAAAGGGTTCAGAAGCCATGCAGCGCTAGTCACAGACACTAAAACAAACAACAACTTCAAGGGTTACTTCAAGTCAAAGTTGTTGGGACAGTTGGACGACGGCAGCAAATGCATCTGCATGGTCACTTGCCAAGGACAAGCGAAAAAACACAAAACAGGACTCCAACAGCATTGCACTGTGACACTGTGCATTAGTCAGCCGTCTTCGTCTTAGTTTTTTACTTCTTTCCAGTCCCTGTTATCAACACATCGTCGAACAGCAGGTCTACCATACCATGCGATTGTATTTTACCATCAGTGGCCATTCTGTTTCTAGATTTCTAGATCCTTGTCGTTTAACACTGCCTATAATACAGCTGAACCTACTCATAACGATCTATCGGTTATAATTATCACATTTCAGTATTTTCGACTTTCCGACCCAGCCAATTGAAACTGCTTCAAGATATAACGAACATTTTTAAAATCACCTTACTGTTACAACAAACGCTTCGAATCCAGTCACGGTAAAAAGAGGGTGCACACAAAGTACCAAAGCATGGAAGCACGACCAAACAGGGCGCACCGCTCCAGTCTAACTGTGACAATGATACGGCTTTCGAGATGAGTGAGTGACCACCGTGTAAGCATTCCGAAAGCCACGAAGAAGGTCCCTTGCTTTCAAGACAAGGCATACAGCATATATATCATGGTGCGGGGCATGCGCTGGCACGTGCACCAGTGCGATATTGGATGCCACGACGGCACCACTCTCGTCCTTGCGCAATCCGTGCGGCACCATGTGCATTACGCCTATTTAAACGATTTGGAATAACCATCCACGTCCTTCCACCACGAGAACAATGGCCGCTCAAGTGTCGTTATCGTTAGTGTCAATATTCAGGCGGCCCGAGTCGGCCAGAATGCTGCACCATGAGCTGCCCCCATGCAAAAGTTGCAAAGGGTAGGCAGTCGCAACGCTGTTCAGGAGATCACGGTTCGGCGATGCTTCGTTTAGGTGTTGCCGATTGCTAATAGCAGTTGACGGTGACATTCTACATTTCTAACATGGCAATTCTTTTGCCGAAAGCGACACAGATAACATATTTTTATGGCTCTTGTGTGGCTGATGCGCAGTTGTAACACGGAGATAACTATGTCGGAGACCTTCGGAGAATGGCAACATGCCACAGTATCTGAAGTTTACGCTTCCAGCCAACTAGAATGCTTCGCTCTCGTGAGCCGAATACAGTCATGTCTAGCAGGTAGTAAGATATATTACAAGCTCTGGAAAGGAGCTTTCGGGATAGGAGCCTTGCTGGATTACTGGAAAGGAGCCTTGCACACAAACGCACATACCAGTTTCAGCACTTCGTCCTGCTCCTCGGGGGACAGGCTCTCGATGCGGTACACGTAGCTCATAATGCAGTGGCTCTTACGGTCCTGATGCAGGAACAGGATGACGTCCTCCTTGAGTGCTGCTGCCTGAAGCACCCGCAGCAGCGACAGTCGCACAGCCGATGACAGGCCAGGGTCAGTCAGCAGCTTGTCTGCAGAAAGCAGGCACACAGGGGGAGGTCAGTGTACGAGGTAGTGAGGCACGAGCTTTCAAAAAAAAAAAAAAAGAGAGAGAAGAAGAGATATTCGTGCAGCTCCACGAGCGATGACCACTCCTGGTCAATGGGTATGATCTTCAGGTGTCCCTCAAGTTCCTTCAGTGCTGCGGTGCACTGCATGGTGGTTCGTCCTTCAAGAGCTCAGTGTTCTTGAAAAAACACCTCAGTCTGCCAGCACTGCAGCGCTCTGGAGTCAATGAAATGAAGATGTCACTAATTCTACAGTTCTTGAGGTTGAGGAAGGTTTTCAAAGTATGTACTGCTTTTAATTATAGAAAAAACAAACTTAACTAAGGTGGCCCTGCTAACCCATACGCCCACACTGTCTTTTCATGGCTTCATTTTAGAAAAAAGAAATTTAGGTTACTGAATTGCTCAATATAAGGACCATCCATTTCTAAGACTGGGGGTCTGAAATTTGGTGAGTAATGGCAACTGGGGTTTAATGTCCAACAGCTGCACAGTAGACAGTGAGAAAAGCTGTGGTGGAGTGCTTTAGTGCTCTGGATTAACAATGAGCAGCTGGGGCTCTTAATGTCATTCAGCTGATACTATCTATGCATACAAGTGTTACTACATTCCACCCCCATCACAATCTGGCCACCAAAGCCAGGTATTGAACCAGCAACCCCCAGGCTCAGCAGCAGAACACCACAGAGCCATTGCAGTGGGCAGTTATCAATGCTGGCAAGTTCTGCCCCTCAATTCTACATGGTGGGCCAATTAACATATCACAACATAGAACACAGTTCATGGGGTCAACCGTGGTCTAGTTGTATGCTGGTGTTATATACCTACCTCAACTTGGACTGATGAGGGGAGCAAAAAATCATCTGATTAACCGCAGTTAGCAGATGTAGGGTACTACAAAGAAAAGTGTCTATACTTGTAGCCAACTTTCTGTGGCAATGAAGGGAAAGCTAACGAGGCAAAGCACAGGCATGATAGCGCTCGTAAAAATAGTCCAACGATGTCATTTGCACTTGTTTAAGCTGGGAAACAGAAAACATTAACATCCTACTTACTAAACAACTTATGTTAAAATAAGACAAAATACTCCACACTATTAAATTTCAAGTTTATCATGCCATCATGCTTATGAGCTGCATTGATTCAATAACTGCTCCAAAAAAATGAAAAAAAAAAGCACTGTCAAACTCTGCCAGACTACTTGACTAAGCAACACACATGCAGAAGATCTGCCTCTGCAACTTTCCCTTCATTGCCGCATAAAGTTGTCTGTGAGTACAGTAAAGAAACTTATCGGGTAACAAGTCAACATGTTGAAGTAAACAGCTTTGATCATGGTTTCCGCACATGTGTGCACGTGCACACTACAATGAAAATGAGTCGCTAACAAAACAGCACCACTGAGACGAACATACTGAACAGGTCGAGCTGCGGCGTTCCGAGGGCCCATGCTCCATTGTCCGTGACGAGGTATTCGTGCAACTCTCTGAGCGCTGACCGCTCCTGGTCATTGATGACGCTCTCCAGGTGACCCTCCAGTTCTTTCAATGCAGCAGCACCCTGCACGATAGTTTGACAGCAAGAACTAAAATTTTTTTAACAAAATGCCAAACAAACTGTGCAAGTTTCCAGTCTTCAATTTAGTCTTGCGTCAGCTGACTGCATCTATTACTAGCAAATTTCCCAATTTCATCACACCATATTAACTACTCTGTTGTCCTCGACTGGGTTTCCTTTCCCTCAGCACCCACTGTGTCATTCTAACAGACCACCAGTTATCTCCTATTTAACCTCAACTAAATTATCAGCTACCCCCCTTCAGTATCAAGGACAGAGGCGGCAAGCCCGGTTTTGAGCTTTTAACTGCTGTCTCAGTAATATGGATTGGTGAAAATTTTATGTATGGCTTTTCTGGGAGTCTAAATGAATTGAAAACACAGAACACTACCTATGCAGGATGTCACAATGAGGGCTCTAACTCTGATAACTTGAAATCCTTTAATATGCTACAGATTCTTAGCATGCGGGCACTCTAGCACTATTTTGTTATTAGAAAACTGTAATCAAGCCGAGAAAGAATAATATGCAAGCAGCGCAATCCGTGAGAAAACAGTTCATAAGGTCAAAGGCAAACAACTGACTTACGTCGACTTGTGGGTAGAACACAGGTGGGTCACTGTATCGCCGAGACTTTCGGACAGGTGCTGGCCGGTCTTCAATCTCGCCGTTGCTGTCAGCTGCTGCTGTATCTGAAGCAGGCCTTGTGGCTTCCTCTGTAGCCGGTTCTGTTGCCGTCTCCGAAGACATGTTTTGAGCCAGAGGTGGTGCTGGTTGCCTCGCTTGTTCAGGGGGCGATGTGGAACCTGCACAAATCAAACACGAGCTTCTTCCACTTGCATTCCTCAGTGAGCAATCCATCAGTGTGGATGTGGAATAGATACATTGTGCACCTACAGGAAATATACTTTCTTTGCTCGGCAAGGATGTTCAGCAGTCGCAGTTAGCAGAAAGCCGTTTTGAAGACATTTGCAGAGCAACGTTGCCAACGAAAATGTGATAAGTACGGACAATCTCAAGCGACAGAATGTAAGCAGCAAACGTTTGTAAATATCAACAATGCAAACACTCATTCACTGACTGATTTATGGGGGTTGCGCTTTCGCTCTGCATGTCACCTATCTTCTGACATCACTACAAAACGAAGTTGAACTGAGAATTTTAAAAGGGTGCTATCTCTGCCGCTGCTCATTGGCCCACATTGTTGTTAAAAGCAACGACGCTGTTGCCGCATGTGGTTATTCGTGTTTTGATGCCTCTTCTGCCTGGCAAGTGTGTGCCACATTTAAAGCTTCTTCTTGATCTGGAAGTTGGCTTCTGACCCGGCCAAACGCAGAGGGGATTTAAGGCCCTAAAGCAGGATGGTGGCTATGAGAAATGTTGTAGTGAAAAATCTGGATTAATTTTTACCCCATGAGGGGGTTCAAGCACCTAAATCTTGGCACATTAGTGTTTTAGCATTTCGGCCAGGAATCAAACCCGTGACCTTGTGCTCAGCAGCAAATCATGGCCATAGCCACTGAGCCACCATGGCGAGTAATGCTAACGCTGGCTTTATACTAATAATTAGGCTTGCACATTCTCGTAAATCAACGCCTAAGAATGCAATACCGCATGTCAATAAGCGCACAATTTGTCATTATTTATGACCCTTTTGCCTGCAGAACCCCACTACTATGTAGCTCGGCGTTGCTCAGAAAAAGCACCACATTGATTTACAAGCATTGAAGCAAGATACTTACTCATACTTTGCTGTGGACAAAGAAAAAGACAGGCATTGAATGCTATGAGGGGTGCTCAAAAATTGAAATTTATTAGTTTAAACGAATCGAACATTAAAGAGGCTTTCAGTATCGAGTCACATACAGTACATGTGACTTCTAAAAGTAGAAGTATGTGGAGAGGGAAGGTCGTACAAATTTTTAAAAATATTTCCTTCAATATACACAATGCTACTTGGAAGTCCGTTCAGCTGGGCAGCTTGCCACTGAGCAACAAGTGAAAGTTGAACCCAGTTCCTTATTCACTTGCAATAGACTCTTGAAGCAGCTCACGGACCACAAGCACCGACCTTTCTCAGTTACAAGCATTGTAGTGAACCCCACCTGTCTGGCCATAACTGAATATCAAATTCACGAACTGAATACTTTCGATTCAAAACAATTGTAGCCTATTTGTATAAAAAGTCTGGACATTCACCCACCAACTATCACAGAGTGCCTCCAGAAAGAAGACAAGAAGAGGAAGGAACTAGCAGGAGAATTGACTATACAATATAAGCACAAAAGACAGCTTTGCCCACATCCATAGCTTATTACAATTATATCCATAGCTTATTACAACTATATCCATAGCTTATTACAACTACATTGCCATAACTGCTACACTTACTCCTAGTTCTTTGGTTCCACGGATCTACGGGGTTGAAGGGAATGAAGTCCGTCGGCGCTCCGCCACCAAAGCTCAGGCCCCGCGCTGTTTCCCCTCGAAGTGAGAGGTTCTCAAAGTAAGTCTGCAGCGTGCCGCCCAGAGGCCTGCACAAGACAGACGCAGCAGCAAAGACGTGAAAACAAAATAAGGAACTGCATGTTTAATGCCTTGAGCATTAGTGTCACAAACAAGATAGTACACTGATCTTAGAATGACTACGGGGGTTTAATGTCCCAAAGCAACGTGGGAGCTATGGGAGATGCCAACGCGGAGAGCCGAGTTAATTTCGGCCACCGGAGCTTCGTTTATCATGCCCCCGGAGGTTTGTTTGTTATGCCTCCAAAGCTCCCTATGCAAGCACTTCTTTGATTCTATCTTCATCGGAATGTGGCCACTGCGACGAGGAGCCGAATCCATGACCCCAGGCTGAGCAACAGAATGCTATAGCCACTGAGCCACCACAGAGGTACCAACCACTCTTTGTAAATGCGAAAGCACCAGTTACCGGATAAGCACTGGGTGCCAACCAATGTTGCACTGAAGGCAGCAGCTACTAATCTTCACATGCACAAAAGCACCAAGTGCTAACTCCCCAAGTAAAGGTTTATTAGCGCGTGACTCGAATGATACCCAACTTCCAACTGAAGATTTACTAACTACTAGCACAAATGTCTGTTCCTGCGCCCTCTGATGCAAGTTAGTTAGCTCTCATGCTGACGGCCTCTGTATTTTCAGCACTAAACATAGCGAGTTTAACTACCAAAAGACCCAAACACATACGAAGATGTGAACGCAACTCCTGGCAAAAAAAGGCAGCAACAGGACAGCACAGGCTGGATCAAAGATGTGCTAGCCCCCTCCCTTTTCCTATTGTACATGACATATTCAAATAGGCTGTGTCATTTCTGCAGCCCGTTTTAAGACCTCACTAATATTACGTGATCTTAATTGAAACATCCAATTCTTTCGTGCACGAAAGTTACTGATCTGCTGAGCCCAAACCCAGTGCAAGAAGCCTGTTTAATTGATCAATGCCACAAGCCACAATGGGTCATTGATAGCCTGAACTAGTTCCAAATCGTTCAAGTTACATTTCAGAGACAAACAAGTCATATGCAACGCTATTCATTGAACAGGAGAAAGATGCAATTTGGGCCCATACCTGCAGACTGGGACCTAGAGGTATAATTCAACAGTTGCATATGCAACTGTGAACTGTATGCACATTTCAGAATTGATGTCTAGGCTGCAAGCAAATTCAGTTATCCCATGGCTACGATGGTTTGCAAATTCTTTTCTGTTTGAAAAGAGGCAAATATGCACACAAACATGTATACAGCTGCCTGTAGCAGCTGAAGGAACACTCATTTAGTAATGACTAATTATAATCATAATCAAATCTAAGGCTAAACTCTATACTACTGTTGCCCCACTAAAACTCAAGCAGATGATCAGAGAAACAAAAAAAAAAAAAACTGTTAGAAAGCAAACAAAATATTATGCAGGAACCGGCTGCTCATGTAAGAGCCAAGTGCACCCGATGTATGTGTACAATAAGTATGCTCAGAAAGAGGCTATCAGCAAAGCTTAAATATGTCAGCACAAAGATCTGTATTTAGAGATAGCACTTTCACTTTAAAAGCAATAGGCGAGCAGCAGAAGTCAGATAATACTCTCAACAGGCAATCCATCATGTCAATGCAAAGAAGAACATGCTCCGACATTGCCAGAAAAACAATACAACTATAAAAAAAAGAAATAAAACGAAAATAATCCGCTTGCGTTGCTGCTAGCCAAGACACTGCTTCCCTAGCTGGATGTCCATTTAAGGAACACAGTCAGATCCAATGACCCCGAGACACACAATAGAAGTGAGAAAGGTTGCCAGTGTTCATAACTGCGCGTCATGGAGATTATATACAGGCGTGTCAAGAACTCAGCGTCGATTACCTCAGAGCAGCAGCGTCGTCGACGGGTCACGGGGCAAAAGAGTGCCTGTTTCTAAGACGGAGCCTTCCTGGAGATCGACTCCGAGAGAGGTGTGAGGAGGGTGATGGGAGGGAAAGAAAAAACCGACCGTGCGGCCGGCTCTCCAGCTTTGGGAGTTTGAAACCGGTGCCAGGTTTACGCTTCCGAATCCCTCCTCTTCCTCCCGTCACGCCCTCTCACCAGACTCCAGCTCGCCTAGCGCCTAAAAGCTGGCTTTCCCTGGCTGCATCGCGAACGCCGCCATAACACCCTCGCCCCCTTTGACTCCCGCTCGCAACGGCGCAATGCACGTCGATGCCCGCTCACCAACCCTTCCCCCCTTCTGACACGCGTGGGCGCTATTTTGAGGGCGCGCCTGACTGGGAATAGAACCTCGCGCCCTCATTCTCGCCCATGAGCTGGAGTCGCCACACCCTCCTTCTCTTCCTTCCTTTCCGCGCGCTCCAGAGAAACGAGAGAGAGGAGGAAAGGCGCGCGTCTCAGCGCTGAGCCACGCATGGCGCGGCGCCAAGCAGCTACAGAAAGAAACAGCCGGGCAGACGACACGGGTAGACACGAGCAGACGTGCGAGGAAAGAAAAGACAGAAAAAGCCACACACCGCACACGAAAGGAAAACAAGAACTGAAAAAAAAAAAAAAGTAACGATGGTCGAAAGAAACACGCGCCACCTGAGATTCCAGGCAGCGTATCGCGAAGATACAGCCAGTGAAACGCGAGAGCGTCGAAATGGGCGGAAAAGCGGGAAAATGTCAAGCACATACACGCCAGCGAGCGACTTCGAGAGGGAGAAAAAATTCCGAGTTACGAACCACCGAGCAACGACCCATACTAAAATGAAGCCTGTTTCACGTGGTGCGATTTTTTCGCACGCGAAATATCGCACGCACGAAAAGGGTCCGACGGTCCGTTTGCCGCAAGTGCGAAAACACAGTGAAATTCGCACCATGTGAAACGGAGAGTACGCGCGTTCGGCTGAGGTGCGTCAATGTAAACTTTGGAAACGAAGTGGTGAAATGTGCGATTTGTCAGTCATCGGCCGGCACATGGGAAGGAACACCAAAAAGAAAAAAAAAAAAAAAAAAGAAAAGAAAAAAATAAAGTCGCAGTTTCACCCGAAATGCGACGCATCAATTGCGATAGCAAATTAGTAGATAGCTAGAATACGAAGTACGGATAGTAGTTTTATCGGCTGTTTAAAACTTGTAAACATTCGCTTACTAACTAAATTAACAAGCATGATGTCAGCGCGAACAGTCAAAAATTAACACACCACACTGGATGACCGCGGACACTCGCTGTCAAAACGCTCGCGTGAAGAAGCGCAGCAGCAGCAGCGAAGTTACCTAGTGCTGTCTATCGCTTCAACGCAAACTGAGCGGCGAGTACGCACAGAGGTGTGAGCCATCGGCGCACCTAGCCTCTGCCCTCAACGCAGACCGCTTTCAAGATAGAGCCCGCGTGGCCGTTACTGCCGCAGTACAATCCGCCCCCCCCCTTCCCTCCCCCCCCCCCCCCCCGGTGCGCGGAAGAGGAGCGCTTCTTCCCCACTTTCCTCCGTTGCGCGCGCGAAATTGAGCCGGAATTGTCGGCTCCTTTCGTACGCTTTCACTCACACATACAGCATGCGGCGCACGGCGACGGTGTTATCGCCCTTGGACTTTATACGCAACATCACGGCGACGACGACGGCAAAAAATGCGCCTGCAGAGTCCATATAACTCCTATCGCAATAAAACGAAGTTTCAAAATGAAACCGTTCTCGGTAAAACGCCGCAACACTCGCGACTGATTTTGACCACTGGAAGCTGCTCAGCCCGCGTAACAGCGAAGGCTGGGGCTTGTGTCAACCAATCAGCAACGAGAGCCAGCTGCCTGTTCCAGAGAATGAAGAAGGGTTCGCCCATTACGCGCTACTATTCCTTATGTGTAGCTTCCATTCAGTCAGCGTCGCGAGGAGAGCGATCACAGGTGGACAATGGAGGAGCCCTCCTTCCGATTGACTGGCGCGACCCACAACTTTCGCCCCGCAGCATTGAGTCGGAGGCCGTTATTTCAGCGCGCCGGTTTGAGTAGGTTCCACCGCGGCGCCAAGCCTGCCGAGCCCGTTGGAAATTTGACCCTTCCAAAGTTCAGTTCGACCAGTCAAACTACGCTTGCGGTGCACTGACGCCAGCCCTAGGGATTTATCCCTAGATCTAGGGCAGCGGGCCGCGCGGCCCGCCTAGCCTTCGGGAGGTTTCACCTCCTCTCCCTCTTAGTCTATTTAAAGCTAAACCGCATCGAAGCGATAACTGCTAAACAAAATGAGAAAAAGAAAAACCACGAGAAATAGACACGCAAGAGCACCGCATTCCAAACGGTTTTTACTCCCCAACAACATGCATGTGCAGTCGGCGTCAAGATTACGAACCGCAGAATCAAAAAAAGAAAAAGAGACTGCAGCCAGTTAAAGAGTGCCAAACTATGCTGCTGACATATACAGTGATATACTATATATAGTACTGGCTGGAAATTCGACCTCCAGGGCACAGAAATATTCAGTTCATTAACAGAACTCGCGGTCCGTAAACATTTAATACCATTCTGCACGCACGTAAAACAAAGCAAGAGAAAACATAAAGATACAGAACCAAGAAATGTCAGAAGTTGAAGGCAAAATGGTTAATAACTTGTTTCTATGCTCCAGTTGTGTGTTCCTTTTTTTTCTCTCTTGTACTTCCGTTTCCCAGTGAAGATGCTTAGACCATGGAACATCCAAACTGCATACCGATATCAATGTATGTACCACTGTGAGATGTACAGAATATCCATGAGACACCTAATTTCGGATATCCTGTCGAGTATTTCCTAAGGATAACTAGATCTGGAGCTCTCTCAGCCAACAGAAGAATAGTCACCTTTCTAAAGACCTGTCACTTTCTTATTGTCTTTTTATATGTTTAAATTATAACCCAAAGCTGTCATGGCTCATGCACACACTATGCTTGGCATATTTTTTTTTTACATATTTGAAATTAAACACATAAATACGTCATTCGTGCCTGGTGGAGGGCCTAGATGAAGAAACACAATGCACTCACGCTTGTACGTCATGCGCACCTAAAATATATATCTGACTTAATATGTGGGCATACAGCAAGTACTGCCTATGACAGACTATATACCATTTGTCCCACGTAACTTGTGTGAAGATTTAAAAATTTGCAAGTGCCTCGTAGGTGGACAGAACCAAGGTAATGTTTGCCGTTGTTTGGAGAAAGCCAGGCTATTTTTCTATTTTGCCTAAATGTGTAATTGGTAAGGGCTTGCAAATATTCAAAATGTTCGAATACTTTTTAAATTCGTAATCGATCCCCCCAAAAATATCCGAAAACGTTCGAATATTCGGTGGGATACAAATACTCTTATCAAATCGAATATATTGCTGGCTGTGCAAGAGGAAACACGGCTCTTAGCATTTGTTTCTATCTAACCTAAGAAAACTGAAGCGATTTCGTGCTGAATTTTGCGACAATTTCGTGCCGCTACCAAAATTTCGCCTGTAAAGCACACTTATCCACTAGACGTCTAATCTTTGCGGGAAAGCCAGCCTCTCAGTAGCAAGGGGCACAGGTTTGCGGAGTGCGAAGGTGCACTTTTTTTTATTGCGATAGCAATTATACGGACACTTCAAGCGGATTTCTGCCGTCAGCGTCGCCGTCGTCGTCAGGTTCCGTATAAATTCCAAGGGCGATAAAATCGTGGACGCGCGCTATCACGGAGAGCGAACGTACGGCGGCGAGCAAACGCGACTTCCGTTGCGCGAAAGGCCGTGGGGGTATGGGAGGGAGGGAGGGGGGACGACGCTGTGCTGCGGCACCAAATGCGTATCTTGCAACTGGGCGCAAGGGGAACTGGCCACTCAATCTCCCACGCAAAAGCAGAGCGGGTGGCAGCGCGGGAAGGAGGGGGGGGGGGGGGCAGCTTCTACTCTGCCAAAAACTGCGCTTTGCGCCGGTGCGGCCCGTCACACGCACCGTATCTTGAAAGCGATCTCCACACGGCTCTGACCTTTGTATGCGCTGTGCATTCGCCGCTCCGATTCCGTTGAAGCGATAGACCGCACGAACCTTCGCCACTCGCTGCGGCGGCTGCGCTTGCTGCCAGCGTTTTGACAGTGGTTGTCTGCGGTCATCGAGTGTGATCTATTCATGTTTGCTTGTGCGCGCTAACACCACGCTTGTTAATTCAGTTAGTACGCGAATGTGTCCAAGTTTATGCAACCGATAAAACTACTATCCCCACTCCGAATAGCTCTCTACTAACTTGCTATCGCAATTGATGCGTCGCCTTTCGGGCATAACTGCGACATTTTTTTAACAGTGAAGCTGTTTAAGCCAGCCGTAATTTGTGGTTCGTATAAAAAACTATAATCAGCAGCAATGAAGAAAGAAATAGAAGTAAATAAACTTTCTTGCCGAGGGGTGATTCGAACCCGCGTACCCGCGGTCCCAAGGCGAGTGTCGTAACCACTAGGCTATACAGTCACGCTTGCAGAACATGCATTTATGCGAACCATATGAATACGTTTCGAGCGTAGTCGTCTTCCTCCACAGCTGGGGCGTTCGCACGCGCTCGTGCCAATGCTCTGCGAGGTGAAGAGGTTTTGCACGCTATGCTCGGGAGAGAGCAAATGAGAGTGCGTTAGAGAGAGAGAGAGAGAGAGACGCATTCACGGAGCGGGTCTGCTGGAACGCGTTGTCGGCATTGGAACGCGGTGTCGGTGTTGCAAGCTGCGCTATGCAACGCGCAGTGACGGCCGTAAGTCCGAGAGAGAGAGAGAGAGAGACACGCATTCACGGAGCGGGTCTGCTGAAACGCGTTGTCGGTGTTGCAACGCGGTGGTACACGGTGTCGGCATTGGAACTCAGTCAGGCGCAGCCAAGGCCGAACCTAGCTACACGAGTATAGGCCTAGCTACAACCAAGTTTAAACCTCGACATAGCCAAGCTCAACCTAGCTACAACCAAGAGACGCAATCAATCGGCCAGCTTCGCTGTGTCTTAAGCTCTGTGCAGCCTAGTGCAAGCTTTCGCCTTTTTTTCTTCTTTTTTTCTGCGGCGTCACCAGCATTCTGAGCTTATTGCTTGACAGCAAGTGCGATGAGTGACGACTGGCACAGGGTCAAATGCCTCCGAGTTTACAGGCATTTGATGCAGTATAATAAGGCACTATAAGGCTCTATATAACTTTCATAGATTATCAAAAGACATTTGATTCAGTAGAGATACCAGCAGTCATAGAGGCATTGCATAATCAAGGAGTACAGGAAGCATACGTGAAAATCTTGGCAAATATCTACAGAGATTCCACAGCTACCTTAGTTCCCCGCAAGAAAAGTAGAAAGCTACCTATCAAGAAAGGGGGGCAGGCAAGGAGACACAATTTCTCCAATGCTACTCATTGCATGCTTGGAAGACGTATTCAAGCCATTAGACTGGGAAGGCTTAGGAGTGAGGATCAACAGCGAATATCTCAGCAACCTTTGGCTTGCAGATGACATTGTCCTGTTCAGCAACAATGTGGACAAATTACAACAAATGATTGAGGTCCTTCAACAAAAAATTGTAAGATTAATATGCAGAAGACAAAGATAACGTTCAACAGCCTGGCAAGAGAACAAGAATTCAGGATCACCAGTCAGCCTCTAGAGTCCGCACAGGAGTATTTGTTTATGTAGCTCAAATACTCACAAAGGACCCATGATGAGAAGGAAATTTACAGAAGACTAAAAATGGGTTGGAGTGCATATGGCAGGCATTGAAAAGTCCTGACTGGGAGCTTACCACTGTCGTTGAAAAGAAAAGTGTACAATCATTGCATTCTACCGGTGCTAACATATGAAGCAGAAACTTGGAGGTTAACAAAGAAGCTTGAGAACAAGTTAGGGACTGCACAAAGAGCGATGGAACGAAAAATGTTAGGCGTAACGTTAAGAGACAGGAAGAGAGCGGTGTGGATCAGAGAGCAAATGGGCATAGTGGATATTCTAATTGACATTAAGAGAAAAACATGGAGCTGGGCAGGCCATGTAATGCGTAGGGCAGATAACTGGTGGACCATTAGAGTTACAGAATGGGTGCCAAGAGAAGGGAAGTGCAGTTGAGGACGGCAGAAAACTAGGTGAGGTGATGGAATTAGAAAATTTGCAGGTGGAAATTGTAATCAGCTAACACAAGACAAGGGTAATTGGAGATTGCAGGAAGACAACTTCGTCCTGCAGTGGACATAAAAATAGAGTGATGATGATGAATAAGAGACATGCCAGCGAGGATAGCTAGTGGGAATGACTAAATTTTCCAAGTTAACATGAACCAAATACACAATGTTTTAGTATAACCGCTTACTAGTCTAGTTTTTTAATATTGACAAAGTAATTGCCAATGTTCCAACATAACAAATTAACCCAACTTGCTAGTAAATGCATGTGCATATCATTATTCAATGTTCGAAGCTAAGTATTCATATTCAATTCGTATTTGAAATTTTTTTTATCCGCACACCGCTATTTTTTAATTGGTTATTAATTTATCAACTTTTCAAATATAATATACAGAGCAAGAGTGTCAATGAGAAAATTGTTGACCATCCTGAAAAATTCCCGATCCAGCTTTCTGCGGTTCAATACGTGCTATATAAAAGTTTTTTCCAAGCCTGAAAAAAATGGCGAAACATGAAAAAGTGGCGTGCGACTAGGAAGGCCCACAATTTTATCATTGGCACTTTTGCTCTGAAAATAATGTGTGACAAGTTGATTAGTTAACTACTAAAAGCGTAATATCCCAAGAGATGCCCCACCCCCCAAAGAAAACCCACCCATTGTTGGCACGAATTGCTATTTTTTTCCAAAAACAGTGAAAGGTACACTACTTCTCGTAATCCCACTGCCCTCAGGGCGGGGTGGTACTGCTGCCGCTACCATAAATGTTGACCGCAGCAAAAACGGGGTCTGTTAGCTATTGCCGACGATAGGGAACACTAAGCCGCGTTTACATGAATGCGACAGTAGCTCACCAAATTTCCAAGCGCATTTGGGAAAGGCGACGCGACGCACGCCGTTTACATGTAGCGCATTAACTCTCCCAAGAAGGGAGCGCCACGTGCGTGAGTCGATTCGCACCTGTAAATCTACCCTCGCCTAGTGCATTAATGCGATGCGCCTTTCTAGCGCATTACCGCTGTTTGCATGAATGCGATGCGCTAAAAATGCGATGTGATGCGCCACTGTCGCATTCATGTAAACGCGGCTATAGATAAGGAGCCTGCGGATATGAGTTGGATAAAACTGTTTAAAGACAGCCTCCATGAGGCATGGACTACCTTCATCCACGTCCAAGGACAATCTGAAGAAACCCTAATGGCTAGACGTCGTGAACTTTGTGTCCAAAGCTTGGGCATCCGTGTCCAAAGAAGTTGTGGCCTGATGGTCCAAGCGCTGTGGAATATCTACTGCCCCTGATGAGTCCCGTCGACGGCGAGCTCAAAAATCAACCGGAATTGGCAGTTCCCCATTCCGCTTTCCTGCTGACCATGTCTGACAACGTGCGTGACAAGGTCATGAACATTTTGTTCGACAGTGATAGTGACTGTTCTTTTGAAGGCTTTGAGGAAGACTGAACAAGAGAATGTAAACAAACCTTCTCAACCTATGGCTACCATTTTTTTTCTAAACTTTTCTTGATTGTACGCTGAAAGATAGCCCACTTTCTCTTTTCACTCGCTATGTTCTAAATTGTAGGTGGGCTATCTCTTGGGATATTAAGATATGTAATTAGGCAAAATACAAAAAATTGCCTGACTTGCAGAAAGCGACGGCAAACAACATTAACCTGGTTTTGTCAGCTATGTGGCACTTCCGTATTTTAAAATTTTAGCACAAGTTACGAGGGCCATATGGTATAAGGAATGACATCACATAACAGCCACTGTGAACTTAAATACACACCTGTTAATTAAGGCAAAATTTAATAACCAGATGTGAAAGGTTAATCCACCTCAAGCCCTGCCTTGGCCCTGTGAAGACATGCTAGATATGCACATGGGACAGAATGACCCTAGCTATATAGAAATGCACAAGATGCCCCATGGCAAAATCTGGACTTGTCAGGGATATCAATATGAGGTTCTTGATGATGGCCACAGAATATCGACTAGACATAGTTTCTGTCATTGGGTTCTTGTTACAGTGCACCACATATAGGTATATGTGTGTGATTGTGAAGTAAAAAACTGTGGGAAGTTATGTGTTAATTTCCATGCACGCACGCGCATGCGTGCATGTTTTCTTTTTTAACTATGGGCAGCAAGTATATCTGCTTTAAAACAAGATGCTTATATTCATTTATTCCACATGTTTTGGTTTTCGCACTACATGACATAAAAAAAAGATATCTGACCATTGATCCTTTATGCCATGGCTGCTTTATGCAACCAAATAGATCATACTTGCTTTGTATGATCATCCTTCCACATGAGAAAATGTTCTGAATTAGTAGAATTAACATTACATTACCAGTGCCTCGAATTAACAGTGCGAAATTAATAAGGTCAGGGAGCTTATGTTCACACCACTTCATGAAATGCACACTAACAGGGCATGTATTGCATGTCCTGCTTGCCAATGAGCCTGTGGACATAGCCAGAACTGGCTTCTGCAGTGGTGCTTGCTTTGGAAGCGCACGCAAACAGCTGCTTTAGCAGAATGCAATGTAGCACCTACTTTTAGTGCGTACAGCATACGATTGTCGTACGATGCGTACGATTGTCACTGCCGACAGCTCTACACTAGTAGAAAAGTAGAACTTGGCTGTTGATATACTATGTTAGCGTGCTGTAGTTGATGTCAATGTCACGAGATGGCGCCACCACTGCTGTTGAGTGCGCTTGTCTCCGGTGTATCGGTAAACAGCTGCAATATGCTTACCGGCAAGTTAAACCTCTCTAATGTGTTTCTCTCATACGACTGAATTGGAATGCAATATCCAGCAAATAAGTAAGCTGCTATGTGCCGTCCTGAATGATGAAGCATCTTTGGAAGAACCTGAATTGCCATCGAGCCCAGCATGACGCAACATGAAGAAGGCACCAGAGAACACCTATTGACCCTTTTAGCGGACACTTTACTCTAGAGAAACGAGATGTCACTTCCGGCGCCGCGCCACATGTTGCCTCAGCGAAAGGGCACGAATACTAAACCATTACCGCTTCTGCCCTGTTACTGTGGGATAAGTTGTCGGAAATGCAGCTGGATGTTCGCCAAGGAACTGTGCTCCATTCATGCTGAAAAATGTGGAACGGTAGAGGGAAGACGTGTGCAGCAGTTGACTGCAAAAACAGTGACTGGCATATTAAGGAATGGAATTAATCTGTGTGACAAAGTCCACGAACCACTGCTACATAAGGACTACCTGTGTAGCCGGGCCTTCGTAATGCACTGTCATGAAGACAAATTGCGGCATCTGTCTAACTTCAGAGCCCTTTCACAGATGCAAATGAGCACACTAGAAATGGCAAAGGGACCATAGAACATAACATGTGCCAAAAACAATGATCAAAAATTGTTGAATGCGCAAAATTGTATGCCCCAGGAAATCGGGTAATGGCATGAAGCCTTACGTGGTGGTAAGTTGTAGTAAGGTAACACTGTCTGCACCACTGGTGCTCTGAGTTTTGCTTCCTTTGCCATTACTGCACAAAATTTGTTGCTTCTTAGATTCATCACCACATCTTATCAAGGAACTATTCCTCCTATGTGTTTCAGCTATCCGCAATTCCTGTATAAAACAATGAATAAGTGCACTTTTTGTGTTTGGACTATTGTGTTGTCGCTTCCTTTTGTTACCTAGAGCACTTCAGAAACTATAGCTGTTGAAACACTGCTCATTTGTTGGTGCAGCACCGGCATTTTGATGGCACATGTAAATAAAGGATGCAGTTGTCCAAACAGCTAGCCTAATGCAGCGCAGAATGATTCTGCTGCCGCAATTTGGCAAAGTAACCTGAAAATGGCAGTTGAGGTGCGAGTAAAGCTATTACGAATTAGTACATGCACCTACATTTTTGTCACAAACACAGCAGTGCGAAGAGAAAGACCTATCCACTACATTAATGCTTTGTGCTTTGATCCATTAAAAAATCATCAATTCCAGACTGCAACTAAAGCAAACAGAGCACATTCATGCATGGCTGTTCTTTAACATGACTGGCATTGGAGTGTGTATTAGCTGAGAACCATGGTCCAGTGGTGCAGCAGCATTCTGGGCCTTTTCCCAGCACAGATGTGAAACTGCGTGCTGCTGTGGAGCAGCTGCAGCTTCTGCATTTTTTGTCAAATTCATGCGTTCGATGATTAGCAGACCTTGATGCCCAAAGCAATTACCAGGGTGACCATAATTTTGGTCTGCTGGTAGTGCCTTCATGAGGCAGCCGCCTTTGGTGGCTCAGTACAAGCTGCTGGGTTGGGTAGGTGAGAGGGTACACACAAAAACTAGCTTCAATAATTATCTAGTCAAGAGGAGGTCCCATAACACTTGCAATTAAAAAAAAAAAAAAAGACATGCGGATCTGACACAATGTTGGAATCTAAGTGATGCTAAGCTTGTTTGAGTAAGCAAGGTAGCAGTAGTAGTGCATGGCAGAGCACAGCCTTACTGCCTGAGCTTGTTAGATTTCTGTGTCCCAAAGATGAATGTTATGAATTAAATTAAATTAAATTCTGGGGTTTTACATGCCAAAAGCAGAATATGATTATGAGGTATGGCGTAGTTGGGGTCTCCGGATGAATTTTGACCACTTGGGGTTCTTTAGCGTGCACCCAATGCACGGTACACAGGCCTTTTTGCATTTTGCCCTCACTGAAATGCAGCCGCCGTGGCCAGAATTTGATCTCGTGCCCTCGGGCTTAGCAGTGCAACACCAAAGCCACTATGCCACCACAGTGGGTGAAGGTGACAAATGATGCTTGTTGAAGGAAGACTTGATTAGAGGCGTACACATAGAAATATGACACATAATCTGAATACATTCAAGGCTTCTTCTATACACATTGTGTAATAGTACCACACACCTATTGTTGTGACTGTAGATGGTGCTGCATTACAGAGCTACCAGAGCGTTTGCGGTAGACCCGCCTATACCATGTGCCGTGCCCCATGCCACTCGATATAGGCGAGTCAATGGCACAGCCTTTTGTGGCTCTGCCAGGTGCAAAGCAACCTACAATCGAAACGCCCATTCTGAGGAATTGGCGGAGAATTGGCATATGCCTAGTGGGCCATGCCCATTTTTAAATGCCTAGTGGCCTAACTGGTCTATTTGGCCATGTACCCAGTGGTACTACAAGTTGACGTCTACTTGGCAAGACAGCAGCCAGCAACTGCAAACCGAGGGTAAGCGGCAAATAAAGCTAAATGTAGCAATGCAGGGTGAAATTTGGAGTGTACAAAGGCCAACGAAGTGACTGACATGACTGCTTGATCTAGCCTAGCATGGTTGTACGTCCCAGATTCTAGGGCGTTGGCCCTATCCTGCAGCAGCATTATTTGTGCTGGTCAGCTGTTGTCATTTTCACAGCCAGTATTCATGTCAGAACAGGATAATTGAGAGTGCTCAACGTTTTGAACAATTTTCATCCTCCCCGGCATGAGTGTGCACCTCTGTGTTCCAGTTAGCTGTCAGCCTCACCATATCTAAAGGCTGCCATGATCTGTGCATCTTCTTTCTGCAATGCTACTCTGTTGAGATATGCCCAGTGGCTACAACGCTGATGACGTTGTGCTGCGTTTGACCAGATGTTGCAAATTTAATTGTAAGGTATGTCAGCATTGGCGTAGAAAAAACTTACTAGGACACAGTGTGGGAAAGCCTCAAGTAGCCAACCACAGGCCCTACCCCAGCTGGTGCAGTTAAACCTCGATATAACGAACTTCAATATAACGAAACTCTCGTTAGTATAACAAAAACAGACGCAGTTTCACCCTAAAGGTAAACTTCGATTGTGATCACAAATTATTAGACAGCTATAGAAAGTAAGGATAGTTGTTTTATCAGCTGTATAAACTCGTAAGCATTCGCTTACTAACTAAATTAACAAGCATAGCATCACGTGCGCACAAGCAAACATGAACACATCTCACTCGATCATCGCGAGAACTCACTGTGAAAACGCTGGAGTGAGGAAGCACAGCAGCAGCAGTGAGCAAATTGACCTTGCCTCTTGCTTCAATGCGATTTTAGCGGCGGGAACACAGCGCACATGAAGCTATCAGCACTCGGCGCACTCTGTCCCCATCGCAGATCACTTTCAAGTTAGGGCCTGCATGGCCACATCATATGCAGCCGCCACCGGAGTAGAATGCCTTCCCCAGGTGCCTTACGTGCCATGGAAGACAAGCGCGCTTCCTCCCCGCTTTCCTCCCTTGTGCACGCGAGATCGAGCCACCATCATCAGCTCACCCTCGCACGCCTTCACTAGCACAACTTTCTCATGCCTTCTCAGGCAGTCGCACCCCACTTCGCTCCGTTTACAACGTGCTGCACGAGACAGATTGTCCGTGGCAGCTAATATCTCACGAAATGAAAACATGCATACAGCTGCGCTCAAATTTCACATAAGGAAGTATCGTAATCATCGGTGCATTTTTTTTTGGTTAAAAACTCTTGACTTTAACTCTTTCCCTACCTTGGGAGAAATAGGCGTTTTTTGTAGGTTACGCCAGATTCTTTTTCTGAAGGAACTACTGCACTCAATTCTTATGTAATACATAAAGAAAAGGCAGAATGAATGAACTTTTCATGCACAAGAGATTCATCAACGAGATGTATGTTATAAAAAAGGTATAAATTGCCAAAATCAAGATTGTGGGATGAAACTGAACAAAGTTTGTTAAGACACACTTGGTATCTACTAAGGAAAAAAAGTAACGAAAATTAGTGAGATACACAAGATGTTTTGCTATCTAATAGGCACTATTTCCAAAAAAAACCTAAATTTTTCATTGAACAGGCGTTCCTCTACAAAAATTTAACTGCAAGCAGTACAGTTGGGCGTGCCGGGCTGCGGCCGCCGATGTTTCGGGCAGATTTGCGTCGTTGTCGCTCTCAGAGCATCCTCAGACTCGCTGCTGCTCGATCCATCGATAAAATGAGCTGCAGACGCAGCGGAATAACGAGATCTGCGATCTTTCAAAGCGCACACACCGCTCTCGGAGGCAGCCATTTTTGCTTTGTGCTATGACGATCGCGATACTTTGGAGCGCGTTCAAAAATTACCGCCTGGCAGGAAAAAAGCGCACTGCTTAGAAAACAAAAATATAGTTCTCCTCCTTCACATCTGATGGCACAGTGTGTCTGTCCGTGAGCGCGCGGAAGGTCTTGAAAGCGGCGTTTCACACGATCGATAGCAGGCGGCCATTTTTACCTTTCTACTTTGACGATCACGAAGTGCATTCAAAAGTCACCGCCTCGCGGGGGGAAATGCGAACCGCTTAGAAAACTAAAATAAAATTTCCTCTTTCACATCAGATAGCTCAGTATGACCACGAGCAGTGTGGAAGGTCTCGAAAACGCCGTTTTAAACCATCGATAGTGGGCTAAGAATGCCCAATGGGCGCGGTACGGCAAGAGTTAATGACTCTTCCTTTTTTGGCACAATTGAAAAATTACTGAAAATGTACATACCCACAGCAGCTTCTTTGGAAATTATGTAAAAAAATTTAAAGACAATTTTTCAGATCTTCGATCTCAATTATGTGTGTGCAGACCTTGTCAACACTGATGATTGAGAGCATATCGTGCAACAACTTCATATCGTGCAACAGCATTAATGCCACAAAAATGGAACTTGAAATGAGTGCTGGTTGGTAGAGGTTAAAAAATATCTGCCAATTGTTACATGCTTTTGCAAAACTTATTCGACGTCCATTTTTATTTCCTTTTTCTCTCTTTTCTATTTTTTTGAGGTGGGTAGAAATCAGTCAGTTGCAGACACCTGGACTCATGCAAACTGTTTAGGAGGTGCGGCGAGTTCACTTGCCAAACAGCAGCATGCTATTCCATTTTGCCATGACAAATCATGGTCTGAACAGCTAATAACAAAGTCATAAAATTTAGGTGAGCGCGCAGTAGCGTGAACAGAACAGTTCAAATTATTCATCAATTCGAAGAGATTTCTAATTATCAGGATTTCATTGTACAAACAAAAATCACATTCTTATGTACACTTCCACACAAAACTAAAGACAAAGCTTGCATTACCTATTCTGTTTCTGTATTACTTCAAAACCTTTTGTTGTTCTTTCACTTTTGATAATTTACGGTACCTAGTCCAGCAGACAGAGAACAGTAACCAGACTTTAACAGTCTGGTTGTTGCGAAATATATGGTTAGTTTCAATATTCGAAAATACTGAATAGTTCATTTTCAAATACGAATACAGTAGAATCTCGATAATACAAATCTCTTGGGACAGCACAAAAATTTGTATGAGCCATAATTCAGATCACCCACGAACGTAAAAGAATAGGGAAATTAAGGGAGACGCGGCAATGAAATGGCCGACTTGCACAAAATTGCATATGTCTTATTTCTTTCCAAAGACCTTCCTTTATCTCATGATGAAATATCCTGAAGAAAAACAGAGCAAAATTTCATAAAATTTCACTTATTTTGTGTCTTGTTTCAAGATATGGAAGAAACTCTGGCTTCAGGAAGTGCTATCGTGCTGCTAATCCGTGGCTTTCTGTTGACAGCGCTGCTATACTGGTATCACCGTAAGCAAGAGATCAGAGACTGTGATAGCCAGAGCGCTTAATTTCTCCATGCAGAAATAACATTAACAAAAGCGAACACAAAAGGTAAAATTAGCGTAGCAATTCATTATTGCAGTTACATGGCACGCGGG
Source organism: Dermacentor silvarum (assembly GCF_013339745.2). Lineage (NCBI taxonomy): Eukaryota > Metazoa > Arthropoda > Arachnida > Ixodida > Ixodidae > Dermacentor > Dermacentor silvarum. The sequence continues at coordinate 70,703,772 of NC_051158.1, forward strand.
AAGCGCTCGTGTTGGCCGAAGCGAATTTGAATAACTGGCGCACTTGTTTCACGCACATTTTGGCAGCAGCAAGCTGTTCACTTCGCCCGTCCTGAAGCTGACAGTTCTTGATCTGCCTGGTTATCTCGAGCTTCTCTCGCTGCTGCATCCTAGCTGCTGCCTAATGGTGATAAGGAAATCTGTTTAATTTTCTTTGTGGCAGCAAAGCTACTTCATATCATGCAATCTGACGGGTGCAAATGCAGAAGTTTCAAACTGTCATTGGATGCTGAAGACGACGGAAGGAGCGGAATACAGAGATAAGGTGACCCATGGAAGCAAATGCCTCTGATCTTGCTGACACAGCAAGACTGGGTCGTGTGTGTTAGCTGGCTCCTGATAAAGTTGCAAGGTGTCTGAATACAGTCGGCAGGTTGCGTGATACTGCACAAAACAAAAGCTTTTTTTCTCCTTTCCTGTTCTTTTCTATTTTTGAAGGGGGGGAGGGGAACAAGGAATGCGTGGGATGCAGTCAAGGCAGAGTGATGTAGGTCACCCTGGCAAATGGAGTGCGCCCGGCCCATCGGCACGGCCACTATGCCGGCCTGACAACAGACAGTAGTGCTTGGTGCTACGGGCGTGCCAGGACCTATCTGTCATCATAGGCATACCTGCCAACCTCAAGACTTTCAAATTCGTAAACTCGTGACCGGGGGGGCGGGGCACGGGAATTCTGCCGAGGTGTACGACTTCAAACACACTTGGAAGTACTGATAGTCTACTACTCACGGCGGCTTCGAGCACGCCATCCCACTTCGTAGTGCTACGGCTACGAAGCACCGGAGTTCCAAAGTTGCACTGTGCCCGATGCAGAAGCACGTCGCACAAAAAAACGAGGCCCACAAAACAGGTCATACTCGCGAAAAAAAGCCTAGCGAAGGTGACAGGAGAGACGAGAAGCCACAGCCTCCAATACAGAAACTGTGCCTGCCGCATCGACCCGAAATTGCTGTCGTCTCTGGGGGCGCCACTTATGTACAGGTGGGTCTCTATGTTGAGAGTAACGACAACCAGTGACTTCCGGCCGTCAGGTCATCCAACGACCCGATGACGAAGGCAACGTCACCGAGTGAAAAATATCCTTACTCTGCAGACAATAAAGGTTACGGCGCACAGCCCCATCTCTATGCGCCCCTATGTAAGTGGCGCCCCCGCCCACCAGCAACGGTGTGACTTTATTAGGAATTTAAAAAAAAATTTCGAGAATATAACCACTTTTCCGTAAAAATAGAGCCGACATTCATAATATCGTAAGACGGGTACAAATTCGTACACTTTACGGAAAATTCGGAAGAGTTGGCAGGTGTGTCATAGGCGATCGCGCAGCACCTCGACTGTTTGTACCATCTGTTGTGCCATGAAAAGCAGTTCGCAGCATTTGAAATTTAGCAGATTGCAAGCTAATGGACTTGGGCCAGGGCTTCTGTAAAGTTTGTATAACAGGAAAGAGGCCGTAAACTCACGCTTACTACAAACACACAGTTACCAAGTCCGGCAGTCTTACACCACTGTTACCCTAGCTTATATCAGACTGAAGCGTGTGGACTCAGAGCAACACTGCGACACATGCTCTGGGAATGTGCCGGCAACAACGGTACTGAAACCGCCGCGGTTCGCGACGCGCCCATAACGGCAGGCGTTACTGGATTAAAGGAAGCCTCGAGCTCGCTCATTCCCGCCGTTGCCCCGGCTGCTGGGGCCGTCGGGGACCTTCTCCGTCGGCGTTGCCACCGCTGGGAGGCGGCCCTGAAAAGTTCAGAGCTGGAAGACCAGCTCTGGGCCGTCCGGCAAACCGAAGATGCCGCCCGAGTCCAAGGACTTCGAGCCGACACCTGAGGCCACTAAAAGCAAAGTGCCGGCACTTTAAATAAAGTTTATTTCTTCTTCTTGTATCAACCCGAAATTCGTATCAGGCGTTGGTTGTATCACTGTGATATTACCATACCTGCCAACCTAGCAACATGAAAATTTGGGAGACCAAAATGCCAAATGCCAAAATGTTTTTTGAACCCCCCAGCCCTCACAAAAAAACTTTTTTCTTGCCGCCATGGGAAACGGCACATGTGGTACAGAGTCCATAGTTGTCATCTCTCCGCAATGTGACAAAGCACAGAAACTCAGTTGTGTATGATCTCAGAAATATTTGCAAGTACTTATTCTTGGCTTTTGAAAGCACCATTGATCGTTCCAACTAAACTCGGGGAAACAAAGAGCAGTTCGGCATTCGCACTTCACACTAGCAACCTGACAAAGTCAACTCAAGCCTAGCTCACTCACGATCATATAACGACTGGATTGCTAAAAACACACAAGCCAGCCTGAGAGGAGCCAATCTAGACAATCCAATATGGCAGCGGACATCGGTTGATCGCGTTCGTGGTGGTGCCGGCAGCTGCTACCACAATTCAAGGTCCATGCTATTGACTAACTGCTCCTGCACTGCTTTCTCGCATGGTTATATTACAGGGCGTAATATGATTATAGCGATAATGCATAAAAAAAAAGAAAGAAAAACGCTGTGCTGTGGCGGCCACGTTTCGGGCGATTTGAGGTCGCGTCCGTACGATCAGGAGACGCAAGAAAAATTCGGGAGGCTCCCGGACAATTCGGAAGAGTTGGCAGGTATGTATTACTGTAGTTAGTGAGTAGAAACGTCGAATATTCACCCGCTCATACTTTATGAATGAATGGATTCTGGGGTCTTACCTGCCAAAACGACGATTTGATTATGAAGCATGCCGTAGTGGGGGACACTGGATTAATTTTGGCCACCAGGGGATCTTTAATATGCCCCCAATGCATGGGACACGGGTGTTTTTGCATTTTGCGCCCATCAAAATAAGGCCATCACGGCCGGATTTTTCTTGATTTATTAAGATATACAGCTTATTCTAAATTTCACACTTGTTCATAATTATTTCTACATTTCAATTAAAAATAGCAGTTAAATTCCTATATCTTTCCCTAGTTTCACGTGGTTATTACTGAGATATTGAACCCTTTGGTTCTTCTCGCACAAGTGGCCCATGTGCTGTGGGGTTTGCTCTCAAGGATAAAGAACAAAACACAATAAATTTTGCAAGGTTGTAAAATTTACAAATTTTACAAATTTTACAAAGTTGTACCATGATTCTTGTATTTAATTGCACGTATGTTTGTAATGTATGCTATGTATGCGTAATCCATGCCATTGATATGTGTGTATACTATATTTTATGATATGCTACCTTACCGTTGAGCAATGTATGGGTGATAGGGCCTTCGTCAGGCAGACTATGTTCTGGTTTTAGCCTTGCCATCCAAGACTTTCACTGTGTCTGAATCAATGCTGAATAAATAAATAAATAAATAAATAAAATAAATAAATAAATGAATAAATAAATAAATAAATAAAATAAAAATACAACAAGGAAACTTATTGCATCTTATATATACAAATGCTGGATAGCTGAAATACCACAAGCATTAGTTCCTCAAGTTGACTACACTAAGGAATCAAAAGATGTTCGAATAACTATGTAGGATTACAAAGGAAATGTTTGCTCATGCCAGACTCCCAGGTGTAAGTTGTTTGCTGGTGCACAGTGCCGATAACCGAAGCGCGTGCTGGAAATTGTGTTTGCCGATGCTAATGCCATGCTCCAAAGCTGAACAAGAAAGCATCCACACTATATGTATTCCCACAAAGACAATTAATAAACCCACAGCCAGTACATGTGCACCTACGTTGCATAGCCAAAGAGGAGGAGGCAACTTTCGTGTCCATGCATGCCCATGACGACACCTCTTAACATAGCCACTTAACTATTACAGTTGACTTCCCTTAATTCAACCCCGACGGGATCGATAAAATAGATTGAATTATCGTGTGGGTTGAATTAAACAAGATGCAGAAAAAATGCCAGAACACACTGCTCATTTATTGCAGCACTTGCTTGATTATAACATGCCCCTGAATAAAACAACTAGTAGAGATAACAAAGCTCTTAAAAAACTGTAGAACCCCATTGCGCAGCAGACTTTTTAGGAAGAAAACAAGCATATGTGCTGCACAGTGGCAACCAGTTTTCTGAAGTTAGCTTTGCCGCAATACAGCCATGTTATGCGGCAATGCATACGAATGTGCAGTTTTCAGCCCAATTTTCCTAGGAAGAAAAAACACAACTGGGTAAATACCATAATCAGACATTGTGAGGTACTGTTATTGCTTGAAAATGTTCCTAGGGCAGGTCTAGAATAGGAGTTTTTGATCAGAGATATTGATTTGTGTTCAATGCATCCACTGTTCCCTAAGCTCTGCCGAGACAGACGCTGAGAGGTTGCTATTGGGGTCACCACAGGGGTCAGGTGCGTTCATGCTGACTGGTCAAGTACAAATTATACGACGAAGGCCAATTTTATGATCGAAATAATGAAAGTTTGGGTCCATAGAAATGCATGGGTGTCCACCAGTACTTTTGGCATACCTGCCAAGTTCAAAGAAACTAAATCCGGGAGATCTTCTGACCAGGGGCAATTAGTCAGTTACAACCCCCCCCCCCCTCCACGTCAATATTTTCAAGTACCGACAGAACTTCCTTACAATTTTATTTACAGATATACAAATGACCACATGACCATCAATAACTCATTTTTGCAAGCATTTCATTGTTGCTAATTCTGCCTTCAAAATTTAATTAAATATGTTGTGTCTTACGTCCCACAACCACCATCTGATTATGGGGCACGCCGAAGTAGGGAACTCCGGATTAATTTCGATCACCTGGGGTTTAACGTGCACCCAATGGACGGCACACGGGCATTTTTGCATTTCTCCACCAACGAAAATGCGGCTACCGCGGCCGGCATTTGATACCGCGAACTCGTGCTTAGCAGCGCAATGCCAAAGCCACTAAGCAACCATGGCGGGTGTTCAAAAACTCTTCAGATAATGTTTGATTGTGAGAAATTTCATTTCTTTCCCATTTTGCGAGGATGACGTTTATCAGCGTCTTATACAAGCGACACATGGACCGAGCAGGACTGCGACCTCTTATTTTTCCCGATGTTAAATTGCTGCTCGCACTCTGCACTGCTCTCAACGTCACTTCGGCTGAGCACTACATTAAAAATACTTGAAGATCCTTCTTGCGCTAGCGCTCCTTGCTTTTAAAGCCATGACTGACCGTAGGCCTGCTAGAGCGGCTGACGCCGAGGAGAACAATGGAGAGTCTAGTGTTGCTAGTTGCAGAATGCGGCATTCGCTCGCTATAGCTTAATGAGACTAGGGCCAGTAGGGCACCCACCAACCTAGTCAGCATAGGAGCGGCTCTGTGATTAACGAAATAGCGCATGTATAGGGTTTCCCTACTAGTTCCTTAACAATGTGTTCCGCGATGAACTTCCAACTGGATTGAAGTGTTGGATTCTATTTGCCAATGTGGCCTGACAAAGCGTTGGAGACGGACAGAAACGGGACACAACTGCAATTTTCGGGAGATTTTCCTGTCAACCGTACGACTAGAAGAAATGGTCCAAATCCGGGAGTCTCCCGGGTAATCTGGGAGACTTGGTAGGTATGCTTTGGTCAGGATCGAATTAAGTGAAAAATGTAATTAAACAGAGTCGAATTAATGGAAGTATATTGCCATTGTTCGTATGTCAGTGGGAAGACGATTATCATGAGGGAATGTGAGAGAGTCGAGCATCTTCTGTAGCATCCACTAATCAAAACCAAGTGCCGACCATTCCACCAACATAAACAGAAGTTGGTTGAGCAATTGAAGAAAAAAAAAGTATTAATTGGAGACAACTCACGTGCTCAGAAACTCATCAGGGAGGTCCAGAATTTCCTGGGGGATGGACTTCCCTGTGAGGAACACAGCCACCTCTTGTGTAAAGTTGTTGCAGTTGTGACGAAACAGATCATAAGTATGCGGCCTGCAGGGGTAAAATGAACCAAGATGAAGGCATCAGTAAGTGCTTCACCCTCTTGCAACAGCAGCACACAAAAACAGAACTGAACATAGGGCACACAATGTACAGTAGAGGCTCGCGACTAGTTTCCTCATAATCATCATCATTATCAGCCCATTTAAGTCCACTGCAGGATGAAGGCCACTCCCAGAGATCTCTGTCTTGCGCCAGCTAACCCCATCTTATGCCTGCCCATTCACAGTTTCATTACATCAGCTAGTTCTCTGCCGTCCTCAAATACATGCACTTCCCTTCTCTTGGCACCCATTCTGTAACTCTTAATACATCACAGGTTATCTGTCCTATGCACTACTAGTTTATTACTGCTTACATGGGCACTTTAAGAGACAAGCTGCTGAATGAGACGCCATACACTGGGCGTTTTATTTTAACCTTAACAAATTTTTATAAATTGCTTGCAACATATAGCACAAATTTACTTATTGAACTGGATTACTTGAAAAGGTTGACATTACACTGGAAATTAAACTCTTTTTTTGACTAATTAACAAAATTTCACTAATTAACATTGAACTAATCATCTTAGTGAACATGTTGCAATGCACGAATTGAAGGCGATTTCACAAGGCAAATCCACTTGAAATGAATTTAAAACTACCACCCATTTTCAGATAGGCACAGTCAAACTTTTGGTAAAAATGCACTGCTATTTCGCTTACCTCTTTTACAAAGGTCATCCGCATGTAATGAATATATGCTTATAACAAATATCAGAATCTCAGATCGATGGCCAGTAAAGCTGGGCATTGAATTATTTTAAACCAATTCTTGGTGCCTTTTAAGTAAGTGTTCAAATAGTGAAATTTCTAAAACCAAATACAAATATTCGAGAAAAACTGTCACTGAATGATGAATATTTTCTCATTTCTGAAGCAAGATGAAATAAGTTTGCACGGAGTCCCTCTGATAAAAAAAGAAATCAGGCTTTTATATTCATTGAAATGTATGTAATACTGTTCACAATTAAGCATCCAGACAACTGAGGGAGCTTCTAAATGACAAACAACTGCTTTCAATTGTCTGGGGCATGATGGCAATGACAGTAATGAAATGAGCATGTTGCCAGATGTGCATACAATATTTTGTTTGCTCACGGATAGAAGTCTTACTACAGCACCGCACACTGTTTCAAAGGGATGCAAACATGTTGAGTCTGGTCAAATTATAAATCACAACAAATTCATATATAGTCTGCCTAAAAGAGAGCCATTCTCATTAAATAGCTGAACATTACTGAGCAGCACTTATCTGCCGCATGAATTCACTCAGGAACTGGTGTGCGGTGTCCCTGTGTAACAATTAAATGCAGCCCTCCTGCATCAAAATGATTCAGTACAGTCCTCACATACATCATTGTGTCTCCCTCAAGACTCCAATAAGTGTTTTTATCCCTCATATATATTCAAAAAAAAAAAAAAGAACATTCAACAACTTCAAATCAGGAATTCTCTAATCAAATGTGAACCGAATAGCAGGGACTACTCAATTCGTATCCTAATTTTTGAATATATTCACACACCCCTAGTAATTATGAGCTTTGGGATTTCACTGAACTAGTTAAAAGGATACTAAAGAGAAAAATTAGCTGAGCTGTAATAGTCAATTACCCTTCCACAATACCAAAAAATCTACTCTTACCGTGAGAGAAGGCACAAAGAGTTATGTACAACATACGAAAGTGAAACTGCGCACATACCACGCAAATTACCACACAGAATGCACTTTATCTTTTTCACCCGTCAGTGTTGCTAGACTGCTGTATGGCTCAACTCTGCTATAAACATATTCTAATTGTAGCAAAGAAGACGACTTGGGAATGATTAAGCGCAGAGCTGATGACGACGTGAAAGAAGACACACACAGCGCTAGTGTGTGTCTTCTTTCACATCCTCATCATTTATGTGCTTAACCGTTCCTAAGTACGTCATACCAACAAGGCGGAATGTCCATGTTCGCGATGAGGAAGCATGAGCCACTGTCCTGTGCTCACAGTGTACCAATTTGCCTTTGTGTATATAACTCGCGTAACAAAATTTCTACAGCACCAAATGTGAGAAAACTTCTGCCAGTTTGCTGCAGGACGTGTACGCTTAAGAATGCAATGCATATTACAAGCTCGAAAATTTGGTGTCATGGCTCCGACTGTGTTTCACTTATTCTAACAGGAATAGCAGGCATTGCAGGCATTGAGATGCCTGCTATTCCACAAAAGTGTGCTCACAATGTGATGTGCTGTCAACTAAGAAAGCCTTATAATGAATAACTGAGAATGGTACATACTTGTACCCGGATTCACCGAGGGCAAAGATGTACTCCAGGAACAAGCTGTACGGGAGCTCGGTGCGACCCAGGCTCAGAATCTGGTCTGGTTCTTTGAGGATGGTCTCCCCCTGGTGGCAAATACATGTACAACAACAAAAGGACATTTAAAGATTGAGCAATGTAACAAGTCGCTGCCTTCAACTAACTGTAATATGTTTGAACACTACTTACAGGTGCACTGACATGGAATATTTTACCCTTTCTTATTTTTACTTACTTTTTCTTTGCATTAAAGGAAGGTCCAAGCTCTATAAGTTTAGAAAATATACCACCAAGCATCATAACACTAAATAATTCACTATAATAGTTATTTCTATGAACTAGCTTTATAACTCAGCAGGTGGATGTGATCTGCCATGTCACGAAACACGCTCAAAAACGTCTATGCAGTTTTGGGCTTATCTTTGCCCCACGACAGTAATCGTCATGTACCCTGCTTGACTTTCGTTTATTAAATGCGACGTGCTCAATACTTAAAGGTCATGAATAGCATGCGCGTTATCAGCGTGGCAATGCATTCTTGAAAGGAAAGTAGTGAGCACAGTTTTCAAGAATGGAAACGCAAGCAAGGTGGATGATGATTATTGTGTTTGGGTACACCTCAAAAAGTGCAAACTTTTTTTTTTTTTAAAGTGCACCGTTCCTCTATTCCTGCAATCACTGTGGCTGCTGCAAGCAAGCACAGCCAAAGAAACACATGCAGCACCTTTGTTTATTTTTCATAAGCAACATCACCATGCCTACATTTATTGCTAGACAATGTCTGCAAATTTTTCTGTGTGTCGCGACATCACAGTAATGACAATAACGTAATGTCCAGCATTTCAATACCAATTTTAGTATGAAATGAAATCAAATTAAAGCACACACATATTCCAAATTTTATAATTGCTAAGTGTCGTATTTTTATGCACAAGATGCATGTTTCTACAAGTGCTGAAACTGTGCATTACTCCTCTAAATGCCTGTGTTTCACATAATGTACCAAGACGATGCCTTTGAAGTGCAATAAATAAATTAATCAATAGTTAAGGAAATAAATAAATAAATAACAGTAGCAAGCAGTTTGTAATGAACCTCATCCATCAAATATTCTCAGATAGTATGGCAGAACCATTACAAGGAACAGTGATCTGCAGGAGAATAAAAATTGGTTGGAGAGAATTTGGCCAACACTGCCAAACTACTAACAGCAACTCATAAATATCACTTTGAGGAATAATATATGCTAGCTGTATTGTACCAGTAAACAGCTTATATATACGCATTTTCCCATGGCCTGAGTTCTTTAGGTTATGAGTAAACATCTTCGTGAGCTTAAAGGAGGTGTGCGTAACAGGCCTCACTGGAGGTCAGTTAACCATGGTGTCACAGAGAGCCAAATACGATGCACCGGTAGCTAAACGAAACATTGTGCCAGCATTCATCTGTCAGACCAGATCTTGGAGGCTAATAACCATCTCAGTGTCCCTGATGTATGTCTCTGTCCCGCCATGTCACTGAGATACCTGTACGTTCTCCACTCTCTCCAGTCGGATGTGTGCAGTAACACAAAGTTGGCGAGCTCCGAGGTAGTTCCGCCATCTGTTGTATATTTCTAGAAGCATATTTTCTCATCTCTCCGAGTTTTCTCAGTGTGGCTTTTTATTAGCATGCAGCGGAACGCGCCCCTACCTGGGCGTGGTTACACCGCGCGAGGCGCAAATCTGCAGATGGCAGGAGTGGCTCGCGGACTTAGTGCACCGCTACGGTGGAGATTCTCCGTCCAAATATTCGTGCACCGCAACGCAAGGCCACCAATCTTGTGTGTTTCTGGCATCTGTCGTATGTTTGTAAAACTTTTTTTTGCACCCTGACGGCACTATTGTGGAAACGTGTGCTTTAGAATGATATAGGTAGGAGATACAAAACGAAGATATGTATGTGAGGACCATACTAAGAGTGCATTTGCCATTATCCATGTCATTTTTACCCTTCTGCACAACCAAAAAGGATGCAGAAATTCCTCTGGAGTTGTCTAAGTATGCGTAAGCATACCCCCAAATTTCAGCTGGCCAACACCCAAATTTCAAGTTGGAGCACCCCCAATCATATGGGTATTCTCTCCTGATCAATGTCTTTTTTTTTTTTCAGTTGTTCCTTATCGCTTATAAAGCTACCAATGTTCATTTACACTATTATAACGATTAGATATCTTCGCAAATTGTGCATTTCTGTGCAGATACAAGGAATTTCGGGACTTTTCGCGTGACAGATTTTGCCGAGATGCTCGCCAAAGAATGCTTACGCGTTAAAATAAATTGATTTGTTTGTTTTATAATATCTGAGAAAAAAAGCCTGATGGTGAGAGTGCATCACCTCCGAAAAAAACCTGACACTGAAAGGGATAAAGGACCTCAAAAATAAACTTGAGAAATGGCCATGACAGGACAACATGCAGCAGAAAGGAGAAATAGTGTAGGTAGACATACATCAGTGTCCAATGAGCAGACCATATTGTACTTAATGATAAAAGAAAGAAGTCAAGTTGGTAAGTTTTCTTTTTGACAAGGTCATCGGGTTGCGGCCCAAAAGACATCCTTTTAGGCTAACAGTCACCAAATGACGATGATTGTGATGACCTGCTTAGAATTTTTGTTTTGTTTTAATTGCACCGCCCCTCCCCATCTAGAAATCTTCCTTAATATTGTTCAACTATAGCCTTAACTACGTCTTGCAATGGTCCTGTCAGAGTGTACCTCCTGCAATGGTGTGAATGTAAAAAGAAAAAAAAAAAAACCCAATTTTCTAAAATGCTTTCAGATCTTAAGATTGTGCTTTGAAAGGCACAAAGGCACCTTTGACGCACTTAGATGTTTTACTGAAAAACTCTTCGGTGTGTCTTTAGAAGCAGAGACAAATGGAGGTATATTTTGAAATAAAATGAGCTTAGGCATCGTGATGAGTGGTGTCCAATTCCCTTGAGGAATTTCTACCAGGGCAATTCACTGGCCATTTATGACGTTAAGAAAGTCACTAAGACTTCAAAAGTTGTCCGCTAAGATAACTATAAACTAGCAAAATTTAGCTAATTTCTTGCCAAGCTTCTGGCAAGAAGTTGAATTGGGTAAGGCACTTATAGCATAAACCTGATAATCTGTCTGTGACAGCACAGAAATGCAGAGAGAAAAGTAATGCAATTCAGGGCAACAAGTGATTAGACGTGGGTCCTAGGTAACTTGGCAAGAGGTGGGGTTTCCGGGTAACCTGGACGATCACGGCAAGTGCTGTGCAGTCCAACAATACAAACAGCCCTCAGTGATTGATAAATTGCCTAAGCAAATCACCTTCAACATTACTGATGCCTTGGGCATGCTGGCTAATTTCAGTTACATTAACAGCGAAGGAAACTTCGCTGCTGGACAGAGCTTTATGAAACAGCCTTGAGACATGTGCACTGTGTTAGTGTTAGTAAGAATAATGCGCAGTATTTTAAGCCAACTTGGTCTGGTAACAAGAATTCTAACATACAACTCAACATAGCCAAGGTAAAAAAAAAAAAACATTTTATGAGGTGACACTTTTTAACCACAAATGTACATGCCCTTTCTATGTTTTAACCTTGCACTGACGTGCCAAAGGATGAATGCCGTCTGATGCAACCAGAATCAATATTGGCACTGTTAGCACGGCCTAATGACAGTGTCACCCCAGTAGGAGAAATGCTAGTGTCTTGGAAGAGAGTGAGCCCTGGCCAACGGCAGGCCTTGGAAAGCTTAATTTCAGGTAACTGACCACTGGGCCACAATAATAAATAATAGCCGTGCCACAATGGCACAAAAATGAGTCGAACTGCTCAAAGGTAAATGCCATACACGCAGTGCCAACGGACATGCTTAATGGCATTAACGAATAGCGAAATCGATAATTTGATGATTGGGAATAAATACTCATTAGGAACAGAAAAAAAGAATGCCAACAGAAGTGGTGTTGTCACAGGGGTTGACGTTCTGGCTCCCACAGGGAAGACTTGGCAAACAAGGAGTCCGCGTGGAAGCCAGAGCGTCAACCTTTAGTCCGGAGTTCTGCTTTTCTGTTCGTAATATATTGATTAAAGCTTAGAGTCACTTGAGGCACAGTTCGTTATGAGAAATCATTTCGTCGTCAAATGCGCACTCTCGCTTACAATGTTAGTAGTCATGCCTGCAGGTGAAAACACATACCTGAAGTAATCTGAAATAATTCTACATTTGATACAACAATTAATGCTTTTTGTAAGATTTCTTGAAATTTTGTCAACATTTTTTTCTTATAATACGATTGGCAAACAAACATTAAATACACTGCAGCTATCGTCATCGCAACGTTTAACGTCATTAAATGTGCGTGTACAGCAGCAACTTTAGATATAACTGCATTAGAAAATAGCCTTTAGGCTCAGGTAGAATTGACTCAGGGTACAGCACAGGTGGAAATGACATCAGTGGGATATATTCATGCGCGCAGCAGAAGCGTCACGCACTGAAACTAACTACTCTCTCTCTCTCTCTCATTTTTTTTTTTTCTCGAACTGAATCAATGATGGGCACGGCCGCAGTCGAAAGACAACTTACCACTCCGCAACTTTCGATACCCATCGAACCGAAGAAGTACTCCCTGCCGTAAGCCACGATACTTGTATGCCATATACCGGGCAGCTGCTTCCCTGCATGAAAATATGCGGTTGACATTGTCACAGCGGCGAACGACTGCTTTGTAGATGCCGCACGCTTCCAACTGCTCGGTAGCTCGCGGCAAACAAATAACAAAATAACAGGAAACTCTTTCGATAAAGCAGCTTGCAAGATAAAAAGAACTCACACCTTCTACAGCGCATACATCACAACTTGATACCCGCTGAATGCCATCGCACCGCTGTACCGGTCTGAAAAAGGCTATTTATAAACGCACGCCCCCTCCGGTTTCATGCCTAGGATTGCTGTGCGCTTTCTTTTTTCGACGCGATGTTATAAACAATTGCGCCGGCCAACTATACCGCCACTCGCTCGCATACTTTTCAAGGTCATCAATAAAGGAAAGTTCAACGAACGAAAAGTGAAGACGTCAGCAACGTATCTATGAAACGAGGCAGTGATATGTCACCTATGAGCATGGGCGAAAGCGTCTTGGCAAGTCCCTTGGAGAGGTCGTAAATGTAGAGCTGCACTTCGAAACTTGTTTCGGCTTCGATGTGCGAAGCGTTCTCCAAGTCTCCGGCGCTCATGGCGGTCTCAGCGAGCGCACACTGTCGTTTAAGAACTATGGGCACGCTAAACGGCACAGATCGCACGGTGGAGAAACGAGCAGCACAACGACATTTCCGACTGTC